>NW_005871251.1:914686-915857 GCF_000147115.1 Myotis lucifugus
GGGTGTTGAGGGCGGCAAAGGGGTCAACAATGGGAAATGTATTTTTCCTAAAGTGCCCTGCCCGAGCATCCAAGAGGAGCTAACCGCAGGAGGATGCATAGCACTGAGACCCTGAGACCAAAGCAGGGATTTCTTAATAAAACCCAGAAGGGAATGGGTCCTATTCTCGAACTTATGGTAAGATCCTGACCAAGTTCTCAGAGAATATATAAACCTCCGCAGAGAAGTGGACGCCTTTCCCTTAACTGCACACATCTTGGCAAATTAGAGCCGCCAGCACAGGACTGACTCAGTCTTTACCCTCTGCGGGAAGCGGAGCTTGAATCGCACGTGGCCCTCCCACACACCGGGTTGGAACAGCTAAATGCAGGGATCCCAAGAACTGTCCCAACCTCCTTTAAAACGGCTAACGTGCTGACAACAACCCACGGCAAACTGCGCGTAGACGCAGAGGCTTCCAGCGTGAGGCCTTGAGGTCAGGGGCAAAGAAGGCTGAGTCAGCCTCAGGAGGGGGGTTCAACCTGGTGGCGAGTGAAAAGCCTTTGTCCCCAAAGGCAGCTGATCTTTTCAGCATCCCCTTTAAGACATGATGCAATGAACAAATCCATACCCCAGCAACTCACACTCCTCTCAGAGGAAAAAACAAAAACAAAAACGGAATGAATTCTTTTCCTTCCTCACTCCAGCCTTTCTTTTTCTTTCCCTGTTTTTTCACATCTGCAGAGGCCGGGAACCCCCTCTGAATTTCTCAGATGTGAAACCCAGAAGCCCTTTCTAGAAGATAGGGTAGAAGGTGGGCAGGACAGCAAGGAGGAAGGGACTGAAGCCACGGACCCGCCCCTGCTCCCCAACATCAATAAAACACCGTCATCACTTAGCCCTGATGCGAGTCAAGCTCCTGAGACTCAACACAAGTCCCGGGAAAAGGATGAAAATTCACCAAGAAAATGACCCCTCTGCTCCCTCTCCTACAAACCGTCAATGTGCACATCATGTTTCCTGACTTCGTTTCTGCATGTTTAGTTATTACCAATTCATCATCAGCTCACAGGTCCTGAACCCCCACCATCTGTGGAGGTGTGCCCTGGACATAGAGTTCCTGCCAGGTGCAGGGGGTATGCAAATACTCCAGCACCGAGTGGGGGTTTTTTCAAGTTTACTTTCATTAAGA
>NW_005871251.1:915957-919246 GCF_000147115.1 Myotis lucifugus
GAGCATAAAGATAATGAAACAGTGCTCTCGGAATGAGACCCGCTAGGAAGAATTTAGAAGCTCGACAACATTCCTGGTAGGAAATCTGGAAAGCGGAGGGCCTCAGGAAGAAGGAAACGAGATCTGATGGTTTTCGCCCAAGGAAAACACAGATACACCCATTCTGAGCAGGCGTGGGAGGCAGCAGTCCTACATTACACTGTAGCTTCAGTTCAGAATCTGGGACTCCAAGCAAGGTTCTTCTCTCTGAGTCCCAGTTTCCTCGTGTTCAGGATGGAGGTAATAACATGTCAATCACCAGACTGAGGCAATGCATGCAAATTGTCTAACATATAGATGTTCAATCAACAGGAACTGTTGCCATCACATAAAAAGCACGAAAAAGTGCCCAATTACTAGTAAAAGACAAGTGAGAGACTATAAAATTGCAATGCCGCCCTAGCCGGTTTGGTTCAGTGGATAGACCGTCGGCCTGTAGACCGTCGGCCTGCAGACTGAAGGGTCCCAGGTTCGATTCCAGCCAAGGGCACATACCCGGGTTGTGGGCTCGATCCCCAGTGTGGGGCGTGCAGGAGGCAGCCAATGATTCTCTCTCATCATTGATGTTTCTATCTCTCTCTCCCTCTCCCTTCCTCTCTGAAATCAATAAAAATATATATTTTTAAAAAATTGCAGTGCCTTAGGGGAAAGCTGAGTCTGATCTGTCTTGCATGTCTATATGCTACATTTTAATCCAAATAACAGGACGGCCTTTGTAGTGCTGTTTTCTAGAAATCACATCGCACCTTCACAATGAGGTATTGCTTAGGTCCAAGAGCATGACCAGTCACTGATTATCCACTTGAGATGAATCCATTCCATACCCTGCCTACAGAGATTGAAATTTTAGGCTGGCCAGGAATCTAGTCAAGAAATTTTTATTTCTTTTTATTGTTTTAAGAGAAGAAGGGAGAGGGAGCGAGAGAGACAGAAACATCAATGATGAGAAAGAATCATCGATAGGCTGCCTCCTGCACGCCCCACACCGGGGATCAAGCCCACAACCCGGGCATGTGCCCTGACTGGAAATTGAACCGTGACCTCCTGGTTCATCGGTTGACGCTCAACCAGAGTCACGCCGGCCAGGCAATGCAAGAAACTTTTAATGAATGTCTTTGTACCAGACACCTTGATAGATCTTTGTAGGGTCTCTTCACCACCCAGAAGCAAAAGGAAAAGTTCCAGTCTGTCATGGACTAGATCAGGGGTGGGCATACTTTTTGACTCGAGGGCCACAATGGGTTCTTAAACTGGACCGGAGGGCCGGATCAAAAGCATGGATGGAGTGTTTGTGTGAACTAATACAAATTCAAAGTAAACATCATTACATAAAAGGGTACGGTCTTTTTTTTTTTTTAGTTTTATTCATTTCAAACGGGCCGGATCTGGCCCGCGGCTGGACTAGATGCTTTAGATACACAACTGCAATGAATCCTCAGAGGTCTGCAAGACTTTAATAAAAAAAAGGAAAGCGATCAATTCTTTCACTCATTCCTTCATTTACTCATGTTTTCCAAGGAAACATCCTTTGGCACCGAATAGGCATGAAGGAAGGGGCAGGAAGTCATTGCCCTCAAGGGGCTTCCGTTTGAAGGGAGAAAGATAAACATCCAGCTATCACCAGGCAACCCAAAGATGCGAGTCACCGGAGGACACACGTCCCATGAGGATGAGAAGGATCTGACTGCGAGGTCCGGGAAGACTTCTACTGGGTGCTCTGTCAGCGGGGCTGGATTTGGAGAAAATCATCGGGAACAGGGCAGGGAAGCCCAACACGCATGAAGTTCAACCTGACGGAGACACACGTGGAAGAACGTCTGTCACATCTGGGAATGGGGAGCTGTCTGCTGCAGGAATGAGCCGGTAATATGGGGGGGGGGGCAGGTGCCAATGGAGGATAGAGGTAGGTGGGCACTGAATTGTGAAGAGTTGTGAATGTCACACACACACATACATTTAACAATACAGTGTATGTACTAAGAGACCTGTTGGGGATGGGGGGGGAGGAGGATTAGGATCTTAGCTCAAAGGCAAGGGCATTAACAGGGTTCTGCTTCAGGCCTCTCAATAACACCGCCACTCCTCCCCCCAACCCCACCCCTGCATCAGCAGGCAATATCCTTCTTGCCTTAATGTGTCATCTTTAACTAACGTTTACCCTTTCTCCTTCCCTTAACTGGACACTAGGAATTAAGCAAACATGAAGAGTCTGAGGAAAGGCGAAGAGCTTTGGGGGAGGGGAGGACATGGGATGCCAGGCCGGCAGCCTGAGTCACAGGCCTTCAGCGAGGCCACCTCACCTCTCCAACTCAGCTGCAGCAGCTGGGTTTTCTGATTTGCTTCCACTCACCCCCAGAATCCCAGTCGTTTTTAAAGACCATCTCTCTACGTTTCCCTTCCTGTAAAGTAAAGGCTATATGGCTTCCCATTCATGACCTTGGTTCACTCAGGCTCCTCCCGCACCATCTTCTCTTTGGGGCCCAACTGAACATCAGACATCAAATTTCCCCCAACAACCACCTCCATCTCAGAGAGAGAGAGAGAGAGAGAGATCGCCAAAATGTTCCAACTAGAAAGCAAGCCCTGCATTCAGAGCCTTTGCACTTATTTCACAATCCTCATGCCCTCGCTGTTTCCCCACTCCACTCTCATCTCACTTCCCCGGCTTCATCTCCTAGGGAAGCTCGTGAGAGATGTTGTTCCCTACAAGCCATTCACACAGGGTGCAGGGCTCTGGGCCCCGCCATCCGGACCTCGAGCCTCGGGTCCTCCTGCGCCCCCACCTAAGTGGCACTGTTCGAGGTGCCTGTGGCTCCTACACTGTGTCCCACATTAACCACTCCCGCGTGCTGGCTTGTTAAGAGACTTGTGAACACCTGGCGCAGCAGCAGAAACGCAGGGAGGGAGGGAGGAGAGGCGGAGGCCCCTCGGCCAGTGAGCCGAGTGACAGCAGGAACCTGGGACCGCTGCACAGTGGCCCACTCATCCATCACAGCTCCTCCAAAACGATTTAACTTTCTAGCCATGACCCACCCGCCTTCACCACACCTGGGTCCCACCGCGGAGGAGGACGCCATAGTGAATGCAAACGATTCCCGCCGCCTTGCAGGTGAAGGGCCAACAGGCCGCTATGGGGGCCAGGCTGCATCACCAAATTTCCAAATGAGTCCAGCCCCGCGCTCGCGTTGCAAGGGGTGGGTGATTCACTGGGGCGCCGGGGTGGGTGGGGGGGTGGGGTTAAAAAAAAAAA
>NW_005871251.1:920487-962271 GCF_000147115.1 Myotis lucifugus
CTCCAGGCGGCGGGGCAAGCCCACCGCGGGCCGGCTCCTCCCTCGCCGGCGCCGGGCCGCCCGGGAACGAAGGGCGGCGAGCGCCCGGCCCGAACCCTGCGCCGCGGCGCGCCTGCCCTTGTGCTGCGGCGGTGGCAGCTGCAGCGGCGCTGGCTCGCTGGCAGACTGGCGAGCTGCCCGGCTGAGTCCTCGCCGGGGCTTCCTGTGGGGCTGGACAAAGGACATTTCCTGGGAGGAGCAGGGGACCGTTCCCAGCATGCCTCGATTTGTAGTTCCCGGGGACTTCCTGCCACCGCAGCATCCCCGACCAGACGCGGACCCTGGGACGGGAGGAAGGCGCTGCCTGCATCCCTACGCGCTCCCGGGAAGGGAAGGCTGGGGGGTCGCGCCCTGGGCCCTGCCCCGCGCTCCGGGGACGCGGTCACCGCCTGGAGTTGGCGCTCCGCGCGCAGACGGTGGTCCCCTCCTCGGGGGCCCGCGCTGCGCTGTCGGCTGCGGGAAGACCCTGCGGCGGAGAGGCCTTTTCTTTAGAAAGGAGGAAGTGTCGGGTGGGTTGACTTGCCTTTTAATCATTTTCTTTCTCTTGGTTCCTTTTCTTTTTTTTTAAACCTCCCGAATCCTACGGGGCGGGGGGGGGGGGGGGGGATAAAGGACTTGACCGCTCACTGCTCACTAGGAATTCAGGGTTCCTTAAGATCTTGGCGCTTCGTCCTCAAAACCATAAGGGCTGATTGTTTCCAGATCCTGACCCTCACTGGGACATTCCTCCCTCCGATGTTGGCCGTGTCCCAGGCATCTTTTTCAAGAAAAGTAATTAAATGAAAAGATGGCGAACACATTTCATGAATTAACAATAAGTCACGCAAAAAAAAAAAAAGCACCCGTGTGCTGCTGAATGAGGATCGATCTGGACTTTCTGCTCATCTCGCCCTCATTCACCTTCAGGATTCAGTTTCCTGGATCCTACAAAACGGACGTGAAGGCCCCTGTGGCGCGCGGAGGGGGGCGGAGGGAGGGGGAGGGTGGGGTTAGGGGAGGAGGACGTTGGCTGCGAGAGAGGAACTCCACCTCCGGCCTGTCAGGAGTCTATCGCAGCCTCCACAAATTCCTGTCTAATTCTGGAACTGCATACCCAGGGCCCTCGTGGGAAAATCAAGAAGGGCCAGAGAGAGACGAAAGGACTAAAGCTGTGTTCTCTCACAAGGAGCTGGGAAAAGAGGTTCTAGGATCTAGGATGCTCTAAAACGTGTCCGAAAAAATAGGTCATAATTACCCGTCATATCCACGTGGCCTCTCCCATTGCAAGGGCTTAGAGTGAGAGCACTGGAGTGAGGGCTTTAGTTTACATTTAAGAAAAGTGTATCCTCTTTTCCGCTGTAGTTCCCTTTCTCGGGAGAGCCTGAGCCACCGGGAGAAGATGAGCTGGAGTCATTTAAGATGCAGAATTGATGAGAAGATTCTGGATGTGAGCACCTACCTCCCCACAGTTCCGGCCGCTCGTCACTCTGTTGACTGTCCACCCGGGTTCATTGTGCTGTGATCCTTGCATTTTCCCTACAAACTACTGTTCCTTCAGCATTTGCAGCCTGGCAACATTCTAGCAAACTGCCCTCCACCCCTCAAAAAAAAGAGGGGGGAGGAGGGAGGTCATTGATCATGGTTGGCCAATCCAGCAACCTCCTCGTAGTGTTCAGTTTGAAAAGATGATACACTCGCCTGTTGCATTTCACATTGTCTACTGCGCCCTCCCTGGAGTGATTTCTGCCTTGCTCCTCATACAGTGCCCTCTCCATTTCTAACCCAGAAGTTCACTCATTATCTCCATCCCAGGCCAAACCTGTCCCTTCTCTTCTGTTGCCAATCCAGGTCAAATAGTTGCTTCAACGATAATTTATTTACCACTTATTCAATGCTAGTCACCATGACTGGGGTAGACATATGGTAACACTCAACAGGAGGACTTCATTGAGTAACTAGAGTCCTGCCTGATCCTCCGGAAGCTCACAATCCGCTTGCCATTGCACAATTACTATTTCAGTGCTGCAGCAAAGCCACATGCAGAGGTTTGTGTTCCCAGAAAGTGTTACTCTTTCCACAAACTCTCTCGTTCCAGTGACAGCAGGAGGAGCCAGAGGAGGGACGGGGAGGTGAGAAAATGCAGGTCTCACAGAGGGAACTTGGTGGGACATTTGGTTGTGAAGGGGAGGTAGCTGGGAAGGAAGGAAGGTGGCTCTGAGGAGGATTTTCTGTGTGGTTATTTCTTTGGTTTTTAAGATGCGAGCTCCTTGGGGATGTTTGAATGCTGATGGGAAAGGTCTTGGAGAGAGACAGAGGGTGAAGACAGAGAGAGAAAAGATAAGAGAGTAGGCATTCAACAAATACTTGCGGAATTAACTAATTCCTGCTCCCAATCACTGTTGAAGATGTTGAGCTTGAAATTAACGAACTGCACATTCCCAGCTAAGATAGCAGTCTGAGACCAGACAGAAATGACATTCCTTTCTCCCTCTTCAGGCGCCCTCCCCCAGCCCTTCATGTCCTGGGGGTGGGGGGAAGGTAATAGAAAATCATTCAAGAGGCTCCAGCCGGTTTGGCTCAGTGGATAGAGCGTTGGCCTGCGAACGGAAGGGTCCTGAGTTTGATTCCAGTCAAGGGCACATGCCCTGGTTGCAGGCTCGGTCCCCAGTGGGGGGTGTGCAGGAGGCAGCCAGTCAGTGGTCCTATCTCATCATTGATATTTCTCTCTCTCTACCTCTCTGAAATCAATAAAAATATATATGTATTTTTAAATCATTCAAGAGGAGGCAGTCCAGCAGGTTCCAAAGACACACAGCAACATCAGGGACATCTAAACGTGTTAGCCCATGGGTTTGGGTTTTATTATTATTTTTTTAAATCAAGCAAATATTTTACCCTTGTTTTTTTTTTCTTCATTTTGAAGTAAAATAACTATTCTCATCCTCACCTTTCTAAAGGGGAATTGATATTTGAAAAAATAATAACAATAAATTCAATTTTATGTACACTTAGATATATTCCAGGATTTTAAAATATATTCCATTAATATTTCTATATTTCATGGATTGTTGCTTTAATTACTATGACATTAAATTTTTAATATTTGGAAGAATAATCTCTTGTAATTATGCTTTTATTTCTTTTTTTCTAAACTACTTCCTCACATTTGCATTAAGAAACTATTCTAATGTAAAATTTATTTTACTTAAAACATGCTTGGGGGAGGGACAAACTCAGGGGTGGGGGGTTGACCTGGCTAGATTAGCCTACATGGTTTAAGCTTGCAAGTATAAGGTGGACATCCGTTGTTTTTCTTACCCTCACAAGCATCCATCTCCCCTCTTTTTTTTTTTAATATATTTTATTGTTTTTTTACAGAGAGGAAGGACGAGGGATAGAGAGTTAGAAACATCGATCAGCTGCCTCCTTCACACCCCCTACTGGGGATGTGCCCGCAACCCAAGTACATGCCCTTGACCGGAATCGAACCTAGGACCCTTCGGTCCGCAGGCGGACGCTCTATCCACTGAGCCAAACCGGTTACGGCCCATCTCCCCTCTTTTTGGCAACAATACCTTTGGGAAAACAACCCCCTTCTCGCCCTTAATCTTTGTGATTTAAGGAGGGACATAGCCTGTCTCTACCTCCACTTCAGTGGGGGTACATGGTCAACACCTGCAATGAAGCTATTCCATTGCTGTACAAGGGATACGCTACTAGAGGAAGCAGAGCTGAGAAAAAGTGTGTGTGTGTTGGAGAGAGAGAGAGGGAGAGGGAGAGAGACAGGCAGGAGCCAATCCTTATGATACTGTTGGGTCATGCCTGAAGCCAAACACCCCCAAACTTCTAGTTACATGAGCCAAACATTCCCTTTCGGGCTCCAGCTATTTTGAGTTCTCTAGCTCCTGCTTCCCAGAGCTCCAGGCAGCTGGGCGTGGGGGCTGCAGTGCGGATCCCGAGCTGTGCCGTCCTGAGCGGAGGAAGGTGGGCGTGGAAAGGAGTCTCACACCCCAGTTTCAAGGGTGGCGGTTTAGAAATTGTGATGGATGAAAGTCGGGGTTTTAGGAAGGTTTGGGCTACTGTGGTTTTTAGAAATGTTCTCTAGAAAGAGACCTGCTGATGTTGAAGCTGGCTGTGTAGGAGAAGGGAGGAAGGAATGACAGCCCGGCTCGAAGATAGTCTTTCCGCCTCTATCTGCCTCTAGCCCACAAACCCAAAGGGAGCCAGGCCATGTTGGGAAAATGAAATTCTCTGTGCTTTCCAGAGTGACAGCAAAGGCTTGTGGGTGGAAAGCCGTCTCCAGGGTCTGCTTCCCTGCCGAGGAAGGAAAAATTAGCCCCACTTTAAGTAGGGTGACCATATCATTTATCATCCCAAATGGGACAGTGTTGAGTGAGAATAGGGGCGTTATTAATAATTACACCTGAGTGACAGCTCTAAAGCAGGTCACCCTAATTACCAGAGCTATTCGCCAGCCCTAGCAGGTTTGGCTCAGTGGATAGAGCATCGGCCTGTGGACTGAAGGGGTTCCATTCCGGTCAAGGGCACGTACCTCAGTTGCAAGCCTGATCCTTGGCCCTGGTTCAGGCACAGGCTGCAGGCAACTAGTCCATGTGTCTCTTCCCCTCCCTTCCACTCTCTTGTGGGAAGCCACCTATTGTCTTCACTAGCAGAGAGGTGTGGACAAGGAACCTGGAAGGCTGGTGACCCTAGAAGCCCTGGCAAAGGTCAGGGCTGTGCACCCACTGTTAGTCCAGACAATGGTAGATGAAGCAACTTCCCCATTTATTATTATGTAAATCCTTGCTGATGGGCTAGTCTGCCTGTCACTGGAAATTGCCTGCCTAAGGGCTATGGGTGTATCCCAAACCAATAAAAGGTTGGCGAGGCCTGAGCACCAGTGGAAGTCCTTCCCCTTGAGTTGGACTTGCCCGCCTGGCCCCCCAATATTTCCAAATTATTACTTGTCTCGTCTCTATCATTTGTGTGCGGCCCCTCTTCCAGATCCTGAACCCTGAACCACGCGGGACGTGGGGGGAACAAACAAACACATAAAAATTTACACATCTGGCGCCTCAATGGGACATCTGGAAGAGAAGACTTCGCCTAGAGTGAAAAAATGAAGATTCACCGTAACGGTGGGGAAGAATTCACCGTATAGGTGGGAAGATATTTCACCGCACACAAAGCCCACGATCAGCTGCAGAATTCCCGATCTGTAAGTAGGGTGGGAACGTGTCTTTCCTGCTAGGCTAATGGGCAGGATTCGGCTTTAAAAGTAAGAAACTTTATTGAAGGCTTTTGGTTTGCATGCTTAAGGAGTTAAAGTTTCTCTTATAATTTTTGCTTGATGTTATAGAACATAATCCTTGTTTTCCTGAAGAAGGTACATTAGATTTTGAATGTTTGGCAAAGAGTTAGTCAGAACTTTCAGCAGCAGGGAAAAAAGTTGCCTCCAAACTGTTTCCCCTTGCGAAACATGGTATTTCATTTGCTAGAGCCTTTAGGAGAGGCCAAGGAGGATAAACCTCCTCCCCTTGCACCCTCCACTCCTAAAGAGGAGCAGAAAGAAAAGAAAAAATGGGAGGAATGGCCTTCATGGCCTCCTCCACCTCATGTCCTAATCCTGAAATGTTTAATTCGCCATTAATAGAATCACCTGTGCAAAGAGCCATCCGAGAAGGATTGAAGGACATGGTGGTGGAAGAAAGGCTTGCTTTTCCTATCATAAAGGGTGTCCCAAAATTCACGCAAGAAGTAATTTTGATAGAAAACATGGGTTTATAATTAAAAATTGTAAATTTTTTATTGATTCATAAAGTATATAGTATAGGGTTACGTATGGAATAGCATATCGGGTAAATGGCCTCCATGGCTTTGCTGGCACATACGCACTCTTTTGTTGAATTTTTCCATGACTGTTTTGCATAAATGTGGCTGAATTTCATTGATACAGCGCTCAATTTCCTCCTTCAAGGCATGGGTGGTCGTGGGCTTGTTGGCATAAACCTTAGACTTCAAAAAACCCCAAAGAAAAAAGTCCAACGGCGTTAAATCTCATAATCTGGGTGGCCAATTCTGATCACCAAAACGGGAAATTACACGACCAGGAAATGACTCATGCAGTAATTGAATTGTTTCTCAGGCTGTATGGCATGTGGCACCATCTTGTTGAAACCACATGTCGTCCACATCCATATCTTGCAATTTAGGCACAGAAAACTGGATTATTATGTCGAGATAGCGAGCACCATTAACTGTTATTGCCTGAGCAGCCGCATTTTCGAAGAAGAATGGTCCAATGATGCCTCCAGCCCAAAATCCGCACCAAACAGTGACACGTTGTGGATGCATTTGTTTCTCAACAATCACTCATGGATTTTCTGAACCCCAAATGCGACAATTTTGTCGATTAACTAAGCCATCGAGATGAAAATGAGCCTCATCGAAATTCAGCCACATTTATGCAAAACAGTCATGGAAAATTTCAACAAAAGAGTGCGTATGTGCCAGCAAAGCCATGGAGGCCATTTACCCGATATGCTATTCCATACATAACCCTATACTGTATACTTTATGGATCAATAAAAAATTTACAATTTTTAATTATAAACCTGTGTTTTCTATCAAAATTACTTCTTGCGTAAATTTTGGGACACCCTTTAGAAATGCCGGGAGCAAGCCCTTGCAAACCACAGGCTGAATGCTCAAATAACTTATGAAAAGCAAGCAGGAGGTGGGAGAAGGGAGACACTTGGTGATCCTGTCCCCTTCCCGAGTGAGCTAGGAAAAGTCTCCTTCTCGCCATGAAAAGTTTTAAAAACTTAGAAATGCGTCTAGGATTTCTGTGCACGTGTACAGAGAAAGCTGGCTTAAGACAAAATGTGCGCATCATCCGATTTCGAATAGTAGATAGTTTTGAGCTGAAATCTCCTTGCACATGGTACAGAATAACCCCCAGGACTGGTTTATTCCTAAGAAGGATGGCATATTTGATCCAGGGAGTGGTGCAGGCTGGTTCTAGAGGCGGGATTGGTGTTTCTATAATAAAGAGTAGTTTTGGGGATGCTAGTGAACCGCTTTCAAAAGTTGATGAATAATGTATTGATTGTGAAGGTCCAATGGCCCAGGGAGAAACTAGCTTAGCTCTTTGACATTTAAATGGACCAAAGGGAGGGCAGACCAAACTTGTTTCGCCAGCGGAAGACAGTGTTTCCCCACGGCTGCAATCTCGCGGCCAATTTTGAAATTTCCCACAGGCAAGCAACCGGCAGGAAACAATGCAACTACAAGTTTGCTTCTTGACTTTTCCCAGAAAAAAATTATGGTCGTTTTAAAGTCAAGGGCTAGGCCAAGCCTGTTTTGCCAGCCTCAAGCATGGTTTTCCAGAGCCGCTGGGAACTTGGGACCTTGGAGTTGACTGAATCCAAATGATAAAAACTTATAGCTAGGTATGTTTGAAATGACAAAACACTGAAATATTAATCTAAATTTGCCTCATGAAAAATCTAGAGGGCAGAATTAAATCTATTAATTGATTATGTCTTGTATTTTTTAAATTTTTGATGTTATTAATCTAAAGAAATGCTAAATATTTGACTTTCCAGCTAAAAGTTTAAGGTTCGAATTGAATTGGGAGAAATTGTGTAGTTGTGGTAGCTAAATGACTAGAAATTTATTTTTGAGAAAATAATTTTTGTTTTCTCTGAAATAATTAGGAATTCAAATTATGTTGCTTATTGGTCTGATTAAAAAAGAGGATTAATTCTGTGATCTCAACTGAAATTTTTAATACAAAAACCAGTTTAAACTTAATTGCAAAGAACAGTTGGGTGGGCAAACTTTTTGACTCGAGGCCACAATGGGTTCTTAAACTGGACCGGAGGGCCGGAACAAAAGCATGGATGGAGTGTTTGTGTGAACTAATATTAATTCAAAGTAAACATCATTACATAAAAGGGTACGGTCTTTTTTTTTTTTTTTTAGTTTTATTCATTTCAAACGGGCCGGATCCGGCCTGTGGGCCGTAGTTTGCCCACGGCTGGTTTAGACAGCCGCCATTTTGGGCTGCATGATTTGGCAGCCGCCGTGTTGGCCGCATGGCTTGCCGCTCCCCTGGGGGCCGCCATCTTGAAACAGCAAAGGCCAACCCCTCCCTTTGAATTAGCCAATCGGGAAAGACCGTGCACCTGAGCTCCAATCAAGAGCAAGGGATGGGTCATGTGGGTTGTTAAGGCATCTGCATCAGAAAGAACTTGCAGAGATTCAGAGCCAAGTTCAAACAGGAAACTCTGGGGGGCGGGGGGAGGGGGGTAGTATGTGTCCCATCAGGGACTGGGCAGCCAAGAGTCATGATTCCCTGTGGGGGCGTCTGCCAGTGATGCTTGGGGTATTTGCGTTTCACAGATTAGGAGTTTATGAATTATTTTCAATGCTCAATACGCTGCTTGCAATAAGCCATGTGCCTCATTTTAAAATCTTACATATTATTTATTCTTTATATGCTGAAATTATATTTGAATCCAAGTAAAGTCTAGGAAATTACTGAAACCTCCCATAATCCCTCTGTATGTGCAAATAAGCCAAAGAGGATACTCTTTAAAAATATAATTGCTAACATTTACAGATTGTTGTTAAAATACTAAATCTGACAATAATTATAGTCACCATAAAAAAAAATCACTTGAAATATATGGCTTTGTGGCAGTATTTATTAAAATCTCAAAAAGCAACCATGTTCGTTACATTTGTTGCTTGGTGTAAAAAAGAAAGAAAATTGTCTTTTAAAAGAAACTCTCCAGAACCACAGGAAGGCTGGCTGAGTGGAAATTCTACAACTAGAAGGAAAGAGAAAAAAGCACACTGAGACTCAGAGGAGGTGCGGAAGTAAAGTGCAGAGGTACTGAGGCGCACATGGAAAGGGCTGGCAACTGAGGACGCGGTTGTCTTGTTCAATCGGGAGGGAGTCACAAGCTCCTGACTGCTCTGAACTCCAGTTCCGGGCGAGTCTCTGGGGACCCAGACTCATACGGGGAGAAACTGGACTGTCTGGCATCGGGCGGAACTCGAGGGCGGCTTTCTCTCAGAGGTGCTTGCAGCGATTACCGTGGGACTCTGAGACCCGGGACATCTTAGGGCAGGCCTGAGGATCAGCCATAGCTGATTGCTCCACCCTGTTGATTCCCTGAGACCCCACCCCACCCAAGCTGTGGCAGAGGCTTTTGCATATGAATGGCCTGGCCCTTTGCAATCTAAAATTTCCTAACAAACTGCAGCTGGGTTAGAGAGACCCAGAACATCCAAAAGAAGGCCCGAGGCCCCACAGCAGCTTGCATTGCTTCACAGCTGGGCCTCATCTGGGCACCTCCAAACAGCAAACAAAGAAGAGGAATCTGCAGATCTCTCCGTAGCTCCTGCTGGGTAGCCTCAGGCAGAGGCTAAATTAGCACCTCCTTAGAGATTCAAGAGCCAGTGTACCCAGTGGTCAGAGTGGAACCATCTAGATTACAACTCCTCAGATCCATAAGGGACAGACTCAGTGAGCACCAAAGCCCCACTGAAGCAATTCTTGCCCCTTAAGGGTGTCTCCAGCACAGAAGTTCTCCCACTGCAGACACAGCTGATTCTCACAGCCAACTGGCCTGGAGGTCAATTCCTCCCAGTGATACCTACAACAATCAAGGCTTAACTACAACAAGACTGTGCACAAAGCCCACAAAGGGGTGCACCAAGAGTGTCCACCTCAGGTAATTGGGGAGGCTGAGCCACTGTAATAATCTGAACAATAAAGATTTAATTAAAAAAAGAAGAAGCTCTCTAAGAGTGGCCTAATAAGTGCTCTGGAAGGAAATAAAAAGAGGTTTCCTTCAGATGTCTAACTGTAATTAAAAATCAATATATTGGGCCTTATAAGCTAAAGTCAGTAATTTGTGTTTTTGCCTCCCTAAACAAAGTTTATGTAAACTTACCCAAAGACTAATACCAGAAATTTAATTAATGTAATTTACTGTCCATAACTTAGGACAAGTAAAGTTAAAAAATAAATTTTATTTCAGATTGATATAAATTGGCTAATTAAAATAAATGAATATTCATAAAAACTTTGTTGTACTGGGCAGGAAACTGTTCCTGAAGCATTAACTAATTTTTTTACTAATGGTTATCTCATAGTAAACTTGCTTAACATGGAATGAATCCAAACCAGTCATATTTCTGTACAGAAAATTAAAATTAAAAGTTATCAAGACTGCATTGCGAAATTTCCAAAAGCCTCTTAATATTATTTAAATCAAAAAAGAAGGGGGATAGTGGAATAATCCCCTGTGAGTAAATTACATCAAGAAAATTTTACTTTAAAAATTATTTTTCACTTGTAATGTTGAAGACAAGACACCCATGAAAACACACATGGTGTCAAAATAAGCCAAAGGAAAATCATTTGGGCAAATATGAAAGGATCCCAAGTCTAGTTTATAGAAAGATTCCTTTATTAACCTTTGTTCGAGAATATGTTTGTATATTTCCAGAAAACTCCTCCAAGCCTGTGTGGATTCCTGCAACAACAGATCCCAGAGAGAAACTGACCAGATTGCTCCAGCCACGAAGACAAGAGGAGAAACTGTCCAGAGATGGAGATGGTGAAGATGCCTTGCCATGCTAGCAGTCAGCAGCTGTGCGTCGCTGCAGGTTGCCCAGGACCAAGCCAGAGAGGGTCAGACCTGCATTGCCACCGTTTGTCCACCATCCAGAACTAGCATATCATTACTGGCATGTACACATGAACTGTTGGACATTGAAATTGGGACTCAAAGAACTGTTGGCCCAGAAAGAAACTTACTACAGACTGATTCATTTGCTTCTCAGCATAACCATTACTCGTCTCATTTTTGTTCTCATGTTTTTTTCTAGTCTGCAGATGCAGAATGAAGAGTCTTAAAAGGACTCAAACCCTTTTAGGCGGCATTCACTTTTCAAGATTTTTTAAGGAAAAGGAAAGGGGGAGATGTGGGAAGCCACCTATTGTCTTCACTAGCAGAGAGGTGTGGACAAGGAACCTGGAAGGCTGGTGACCCTAGAAGCCCTGGCAAAGGTCAGGGCTGTGCACCCACTGTTAGTCCAGACAATGGTAGATGAAGCAACTTCCCCATTTATTATTATGTAAATCCTTGCTGATGGGCTAGTCTGCCTGTTACTGGAAATTGCCTGCCTAAGGGTTATGGGTGTATCCCAGACCAATAAAAGGTTGGCGAGGCCTGAGCACCAGTGGAAGTCCTTCCCCTTGAGTTGGACTTGCCCGCCTGGCCCCCCAATATTTCCAAATTATTACTTGTCTTGTCTCTATAATTTGTGTGTGGTCCCTCTTCCAGATCCTGAACCCTGAATCACGCAGGATGTGGGGGAAACACTTACACACTCTCTCTTAAAAAAAAAATCAATGGAAAAATATCCTCAGGTGAGGATATTTTTTTAAAAGAGAGAGAGAGAGCCGAATGGGTTTGGCTCAGTGGATAGAGCGTCGGCCTGCGGACTCAAGGGTCCCAGGTTCGATTCCGGTCAAGGGCATGTACCTTGGTTGCGGGCACATCCCCAGTAGGGGGCGTGCAGGAGGCAGCTGATAGATCTCTCTCATCGATGTTTCTATCTCTCTGTCCCTCTTCCTTCTTCTCTGTAAAAAATCAATAAAATATAATAAAATAAATAAATAAATAAATAAAAGAGAGAGAGAGAGAGAGAGAGAGAGAGAGAGAGAGAGAGCGCTATTCACCAGGACACAGCTTTGCAACAAGAGGCCCATCCATTCGTCCTCCTAACCCCAAGATTGTTGTTTCAAATTGTCCTCGGGTGGAGGTCAAGATGGCAGCCATGAACCTGAAAAGGAGAGTGAATCAACCCTGAAGCCTTTCCTTACCCATCATGAAGCCGCTGGCCAGGGTTCTGGAGTGTGAACTCCACCCTCTGAACTGCAGTAGGAAGTAGGTGACTACAGCAGTTCAGTCCCTGAGCCAAGCCTCCCCAATCCCCAATGCAGTTGTGGTCACGGAGGAAAATAGTCAATAAGAATCTCTCTTGTGAGTAAAAGTGGAAATAGCTAAATTGGCCAAAGAACGCCATTCCCCTGGGGCAGGCAGTTCTTGTTACTTCTAATTAGACTTGAATGCATCCTAGGGGACAATCTCCCTGCTTATTATTTACCCTTTGCTGTGAGTAGGAGTTGCCCTAATTTCCCTCCACCAGGTTTACACCGCCTGAGTGGGAAGTGATCACATTTGTAGTTTAGCCGTTAGCTGTCAAAAAGAGGAGAAAAATCAATCACTTAGAGCCCTGGGCAAAGAGACAAATGAGGTCTCTCTCTTTGGAATGTGGTGAATGCATTTTCACGCATGTGAAGAATAACTGCATGCTTTTAAATGGGGGCATTTTTAAAAACTGTTTGGCCCAAGCCGGTTTGGCTCAGTGGATAGAGCATTGGCCTGCAGACTGAGAGGTCCCAGGTTCGATTCTGGTCAAGGGCACATGCCTGGGTTGCAGGCTCCATCCCCAGTAGGCGGCGTACAGGAGGCAGATGATCAATGATTCTCATCATCGATGTTTCTATCTCTCTGTCCCTCTCCCTTCCTCTATGAAATCAATAAAAATATATTTTAAAAATAAAAGAAAATGTTTGGAAGAAGGGAAGCCATTGGATAAACTGCAGTGCAGGCCACTGTTTGTGTGTGTGTGTTGGGGGGTGGGGGTGGCTACTGTTTCTTTAACAGCTCAGCATGCATTCCCACTTCTTCTCCTAACAACATCTAACTTCCCTTCTGCAGAATCCCCTGCCCCTCAACTTTAGTCTTGTCTAGAAGAGGCTGTCACCCTCCCCCCTCCCCCCACCTCTTCCTCCTTCAGCTCAGGGCTAAGTTAGGGGCCAGGGCTGCCAGTCATCGCTGCCTCAATGCCCAGACCAGTGACCCATTCAGGAGGGGGCGTAGGACCCGGAAGCTAAAGGGAGAGAAGCCCTCTTTCTCCGTGAGCACAGCAAGGGCGCAGAAGAAACGGGGATTGTCAGAGATTGCTCTCCCAGGGGCAGCACCAGAGCTGAGTCTTGAGCAATAGGAGCTGAGCGAAGTCAGGTGAGAACAAAGACCTGAGATGCTGTAGGGGTGGGGGTGGGGCAGGATGGTTGCTCAGAATGCCTTGATTGAGGCTAGAGAAGGAGGCGAGGGCCCAGGTCCCGAATGACACGGGGAACAATGCTAAGGAGTGTGCACAGTGGACACAGCACTGGGGTAGTGAGGCACGGACTGGAAAAGAAAGTATCTATACTGGTAGAAGTGAGGGAGACAAGTCCTTGAGCTTGAAAATAAATCCTCACTATCTGAGGAAGCCTGAAAAGCATGGTTTTCATACTCTCGACCTGAAACATACATGTCAGTTATTTTACTAGCAAAATGTGCTTATTCGGGAGCAGTAAAGCATTATAATTTGGGACAGCAAGCTGTAGCAAAAGCCATAGGCAATCCTACAAACAGATGGACTCATTTTATGGAGAAAAAGGAGGTTGGGAGGGGTTGTTTGGAAGGCATTGGAGAAAAGCAGAGCTCAGGCAGATGCCAGTTTCTCATTGGCTGAGTTGCTGGGTTGGACTTCTTGTAGAAGAGGCAATGTACATCTTTTCCTGTTGAGGACTGCACTTGGTGGTTCTTTCCTGTTGACCTTTCTGGGGTCTGTAACTGGCAATGCTTCCTGGAATTGACATCCAGTGGTGCTGTGTGGGAGCGCCCCCTTGTGGCCTCCTAACTCCATGTTAGCCAGGTTTCCCTTTGTTCATTTTCATAACTTAGAGAAGATGTAAGTATTCATCTCTTTTACAGATGAAGAAACTGAAGTGCTTAAGGGAATTACCCAAACCTCTTAATGTGGTGTGGTTAATGCATCTCAATGCGGTGTGGTGTTGGAAAGGTGATGAAGAGCCACACACTTCCAGGCCATGGCTCTCTCCAGCAAGCACCCTGCTCCCTTACGTATATATTCTGAACTGTGGGTTCAAGAGAAGTCAGGCGGTGCTATACGTCGGATTCTCCCTGGGGAACTGCTTTACTAATCTTTTTTAAAATATATATATTTTATTGATTTTTTGCAGAGAGGAAGGGAGAGGGATAGAGAGTTACAAACATTGATGAGAGAAACATCAATCAGTTGCCTCCTGCACATCTCCTACAGGGGATGTGCCCACAACCAAGGTACATGCCCTTGACTGGAATCGAACCTGGGACCTTTCAGTCTGCAGGCTGACGCTCCATCCACTGAGCCAAACCGGTTAGGGCTGCTTTACCAATCTAACATCCTCCTCCTCTCCCGCCTACAGGTGGCCAACGTTGTCCAGTTTACAAAAGTGTTTCACATTCATTCTCTCCTTTGAGCTTCAGGTGGCCCCCTGAGGCAGACTCTGTAGATACTCATATCCCCATGCAGATGAGGAAACCGAGTTTTAGAGTTTCTGTGACCTGAGCACGGTTACCAAGTCAGAGCCAGAAGGGCAGGGACAGCGGCCCGGCCCCGGGCTTCAACCCATAATGACACTGAAACATTCCAGGAATGCACCTGAGATTGCATGCTGTTTAACTCAGGTTTCTACCAACAATCTCTCGACACAAGTGATGAAACGTAAATTGGTTCTGTTCCCACTCAAGAAGGAAGTGTGTTTGGATAGAAATGCAAAGACTCGCCTAGGGCTGCAGACCTGTCTCAGCTGAGGTTTTCTGTGACGTAGACATGCATGGTTCTTGGTATAATTAGAGTCCTGTTTCAATCCCAAGCAGACCTGGAGCTGGAGGCTGAATTCTGAAACCAAACGTGTGTGAGATAGTACAGGAAGTAAGAGGTTTTTAAAAATATAACTTTTAATCCCTTTAAGACAACCTCCCCCAAAAAAGGTATCTGGCACCTCTTACCGTCACCAGAGAGGTGTCACCAGACAGCCCCCTAAGTCCTTGGGAGAGGGCTGTTCCCCAATCCTTGTCTTCTCATCTAAATGAATTCATACGAGAGACCTTAACTGCGTTGTGAAAAGCCAATTTATTAAAGCAATTTAAGCATGCGCCTTTATTGGAAAAGCAAAGCAAGCAAACCTATACACCTGGCTTATGAGGCACAGACGGGCTCTCAGCTAATCTGAAGAGTAAGTTGGGCCCTGACCGGTTTGGCTCAGTGGATAGAGCGTCGGCCTGCGGACTGAAGGGTCCCAGGTTTGATTCTGATCAAGGGCATGTACCTTGGTTGTGGGCACATCCCCAGTAGGGGGTGTGTAGGAGGCAGCTGATCAATGTTTCTCTCTCATCGATGTTTCTAACTCTCTATCCCTCTCCCCTCTTCTCTGTAAAAAATCAATAAAATATATATATTTTTAAAAAGAGTAAGTTGGGCGGGGGTCCGGGGCATTATATACCCTCCTGTCTATCGGCGTCAACATTCCTCTGCTATTTTGGTGCAGATTCATTCTCAAGGTCACCTTTTTTTCTTTGTCGTGGCCTTCCCAGAATTCATGAGAAACACCTGGCAACTCTATCTTGCCTTGAGACTGCTGGCTTCTCTGCTTAAGGAGTAAAACCTTTTTCCTTCCTCCTTGCCCCCTCCCTTTCTGCATTCTCTCCTTAGGGGGAGTTTTAAACCATTTACTCTTGTGTCCTTGGCTGGGGAAGACAGTGGTTTGTTAGTTACAAACTGGCTGCACATTGCCCACACTAGTTGGCCTTGTGTTAACTTTCCTGTCTCGGTTTCCCTATTCCTCCTACCCTGGAATCCTGTAACAATTATATGAAGGGTTTTATATCATTGAATCCAGAATCCAGGGGGATGGTTATTTTAAGAGTTCAGACAGCTACAAGAATGCAGTTTTGCCCTGGCCGGGCGGCTGGTTGGAACAACGTCCCACACACCAAGAAGGTTGTGGGTTTGATTCCCAGTCAGGGCACACACCTGGGTTACAGGTTAGCTTCCTCGTCCGGGCACATGTGGGAGGTGGCCAATTGATGTTTCTCTCTGTGTGTCTTCCTTTCTCTCTCTCTCCCTCTCTCTCTCTCTTAAACCAATTAGGAAAAAAAAGGGAAAAAAAGTTGCCTTTCAGCCCTGGCTGGGTGGCTCAGTTGGTTGGAACATCATTACACACACACACACACACATACACCAAAAGTAAAACACCAGGGGTTTCCAGGGACCACACTAAAAACTGGGCTGACCAAGCAGAAAGGGAAAGAGACAGAGCTGAGCTGTGCAGCCAGAGTTGAGTGGATCCGGCTGGATTAAAGCCCATGGTTCATCCCAGTAGCTTCTCTATCTTTATATTGCTTACATCAACCCCAATTCCTCATCCTGGAGTCAGCTTCTAAATCTGAAAACTCAAGTGTGTCCGGGACTGATAAACAGCTGAGAGGTGTAGGGAGCCAAGGAACAGGTAGGCGGGGCTAACTTGGAGTGGCGGGTAACGATTAAGCAAAACGAAGGAAGGCCCAGGATCCTCCCTGTGAAACACACCGGCCATCTAGTGAGCTGGCAGGCAGAGGGACCTGTTCTTAGGGAAGAGAGTGATCTACTTCAGAGACTCAGGTATTACATTAGCAGACCAGCCACATGACTGGTTCTCAGCTCTGTCTCCATTTCAGAACCACGCATCTGCTGTAAATGCTATTTGGAGAGAAAGGGGAAGAAATGAAATGTGTTTTCCAGCTGCCTATATCTCTATTAAGTAGAATTGCTGTGGTCAGGGCCCCATCATTTACTTTCTCGGTAACCCTCAGTGGCAGCGGGCCACTTGTAGTGTTGTTTAATGACATGATCAGGAGGATGTGAATGCGTGGCAGTAAGTGGGCAGGGCCCAGTCCATCTTAAATGTCTAGATGTTGCCCTGACCGGTTTGGCTCAGTGTTTAGAGCGCTGGCCTGCAGACTGAAGGGTCTCGGGTTTGATTCCAGTCAAGGGCATGTACCTTGGTTGCGGGCACATCTCCAGTAGGGGGTGTGCAGGAGGCAGCTGATCGATGTTTCTCTCTCATCGATGTTTCTAACTCTCTGTCCCTCTCCCTTCCTCTCTGTGAAAAACCAATAAAATATATTTAAAAAAAATAAATAAATAAAAATAAATGTCTAGATGTGGTGCCCATGGAAGGGCAGAGTTTTGGAAAAATAATGGCTGGTAAAATATCAAGCACTTATATGCCAGAGACTGCGCTGAGAGCTTTAAATGTATCTCCTCACGGACTCCTCCTGACAATGCAGTCAGGCATTGCTACTTTCTCTCCTGTGAACGCAAGGACACGGACGCTCAGCGTGGCTCGTAACTTTCCCGCGGCCACAGAGCAGGAGCAGCGGGAAGGGCGAGGGCTTTTGGAAAGAAGGTTGACTTTGAGTCAAAGGCTAGCTCTGCAGTTTACGAGGAGTGTGACTTTGGCTCGTGACTGAATTTTTCTGAGTTTCCGTCTCTTCATCAGGAAAATGTGAATAATTTCCATCTCACATGGTTTACAGAGTAGGAGTCAGCAAACCTTTTCTGTTGTCGGCCGGGGTCGTAAATAATTTAGACTCTGTGGGCCCTCTGGCCTCGACTCTGTACAGTGAGGCCACATAGGCAACATATACACAAATGAGCATGGCCGTGACTTTTGGGCCATCGTTTGCTAACCCCTGTTATAGAGAGAAATAATATTTGTAAACACCTGGCATTAAAAAAGAGCCCTTAAATAATTATCCCCACGTCTGCCAGTTCCTTTGCCCCCCATGTGGTGTGCACCCCCATGACCCCAGTCTGATATAACTGATACTCATGCATATGTGTTTCATTAGTTATTTTTCTGCAGTGCTGGCCATACTATTTGTCCCCTAAACATGGACTTCAAAGCCAATAGATTATTTAGGATATTATTGGCTAAAGGTGTAAAGAAAAGAGACTCCTCCTGGGCATAATCATAAAGAAGAACCATGCCCTACTTATAGGCGGAGAGGTCCTCTCTTTGCCACTTAAGGCAAAGGAAAAAAGCCGTCCACTTGCTGAATTTGGAATAGCACCGCATTGGAGTGAAAGGGCGCCCCCTGACGGACATTTACAGAACGTAGTTGAATTCTCTCATGACTCCAACTAGGATTAACCAAGATAAATGTACCTTGTAAGCAGTCCACGCTTTACAAGCCCCCTCACCCGTGACCTCATTTGATCAACAACTGTGCTGTGGCCTGGTCAGTGTGGCTCAGTGGTTGAGCATCGATCTATGAACCAGGAGGTCACGGTGGTTCGATTACCAGTCAGGGCACATGCCCAGGTTTCAGGCTCCATCCCCAGTGTGGGATGTGCAGGAGGCAGCCAATCAAGATTAATTCTCTCTCATCATTGATGTTTCTTTCTCTCTCTCTCTCTCTCTCTCCCTTCCTCTCTGAAATCAATTTTTTTAAAGAATTCTACTTGAGCTTGATATACTCTAGGTAAAGCAGTCTTCCAGCTGGTAAGCAAGCTACCCAACAGGGATGACCAAAGCCAGCCCTTGGAGTCACAGGACACTCCCTTGCATGACCTCATCGTCCCCTCCCCCCTTGCCAATAAGTCACTTCCTTAGTTGCTGAGTGAGGTTTGTTGACTATGGGATCAAGTCCCTGCACTGCAGAGAGTACACACAGCCACCTGGAGCCTCTGGTAGGCACCCAGGAGGAACCAGACGCAGGATGGGAAGTTAACAGGGCCACGTTGAGGAAGGAGAACGCAGCTCTTCTATGCAGTGAAATCTCCGTACGTTGGGCATCCCATTACCCTTTGAACTATTTGAATACAGGCTTTGCAACATACATTAAGAGCAAAACCAAGACTGTGGAGGGACATGTTTCACTTAAGAAAACAGGTCTGAAGCAAGCTGAAGTTCAAACGCTAATGAGTCTCACCTGCTCCTGAGAGCAGTGGTTCTCAACTGCAGCTCTTACTTATTCCATAACCAGGAAGGCTTTCTGAACTGGCTTTGAACCACAGTGGCGTTTCCTCCTCCCTCCCCTCCCCAAACCCACCACCAAATTAAGTTAATGGGAGAAATGTCCTCGATTCTATCTATTATTGTTTTTCTTTCGCTTATCCTAAATCTAGTTTTATGATGGGGGGAGGGCTTTTGTTGTTGCTATTTGGTGAAGAGCACTTTGATTTCAGACTGTTCTTCCCCTGGATTTGCTTAAGGAGCTTAAGGACCACAGGCTAATATCAACACTGCTCACAGTGTGCTTTCTGGGAACAATGGGCTCCTGAATATTTTATTATTCTTCCTCTTCGTCTAATGACAATGAGGCTCCCAACTGAATGCACTTTAGCCAACACCACCTCTTGTTTACTCAGTCTGCGGGCCATTAGAATGAGCATTTTCTCTCCTTGGTTGACACTCATTTTACAGAGTTGAGCCTTCCATCTGGTCCCGAGATCTCTCCCGATGAGTCGCCAGGATGTTTGGACTATACCTTGCCAGTGTCCATATACCTCTTCTGGGTGATGATCTGTGGTAATTCTGACACCTGGCTCACTTCCCCCTGAGTCTTGCCTTCATGCAAGTGGCCTGGTCTGGAAAGCCAGCAGATTCTCCAGCTCCAGACGCTCCAAGAACTGGCGAGACATGGTACATCGTGGCCAGAAGAATCAGGTCTGCAGGTTTAGTTCAGACTCTCTGATTAATTTTGGGTCAGAGAATCATTATATTTTTTTTCCTCAATTTTCTTGAGGCCAAACCAATGGTCTTGCATGTAGATAAGCAACACTCTCCCCTAAAGGTCCTGTGTGTGTTCTGGGCAATTAGCTTCCCAACCGCCATGGAAGACTTGGAGGAAATTAAACGGAAGCGAGGTTGGAGTCTGGGTGACCCATCATCCCTATTTTACCGAGACTGAGGAGGATTAGGGGACATGGGACTTCCGGTGCTAACAGTGGGAAAATCCTGGGTGCATTGGGATGACTTGGTCAAAGTACGTTGGTTGGAAAGGAGAGAACCTTGTCTGTAATTGGGGCTCAGAAATGTACAGGCTGCCAAGTGAACTGGAGAACCCTGAGGGAGGCAGGACAGTAGGGACTCTCAACTGGCCCCTACAGACCAAACGACCAAGAACAAGGGACGCTGTCTAGAATGGGGCCAACTGAGCAGTAGCATCTGGAGGTAGAAGGAGCAGCTGTTTCAGGAATACTAGGTGTACCGGTTAATAATGGCGGATTTTGTAATCAAAGAAAACACGATAATTTCAAGAGAAACATCAAAAGTGCTTTATTCAAAGTATTGTCCATCGCTAGCTACACATTTGCCCCATCTTTCAGGTAATTTGTGGATACCGTCCCAATAGAACTTTTCTTGTTTTGAGGCAAACCATTCAGAGACCCAATTTTCCACTTCTTTGTACGTTTTGAAGTGCTGCTCAGAAAGTGCATGTGCCATCGATCAGAACAAGTGGTCATCTGAAGGAGCAAGGTCTGGTGACTACAGCCGGTGGGTTAATACTTCCCAGGCAAGATCTTTTAATGTGTCTTTAACTGGTTTTGAAGTGTGTGATGGTGCGTTATCATGAAGCAAAATTACTTTGCCGTGTCTTCTGGAACATTCTGGTCATTTCATGATCAAAGCGTGGTTCAAATTGATTGATTATTTGCTGTTGCTAGTGATCAGTATTAACGGTTTCACCTGGTTTTAGAAGCTCATAATACATCACACCTTCCTGATCCCACCAAACGCAGAGCATTGTCTTCTTTCCAAAGCGATTTGGCCTTGCAGTCAATGTTGATGGTTCACCTGGATCAACCCATGATTTTGTGCGTTTGGGATTCTCAAAATAAATCCACTTTTTATCGTCAGTCACAATTTGATTCAAAAAAGACTTTCTTGCTGTTGAAGCAACATTTTACTGATGACTTTTCGGTTTTCCATTTGTCTTTCATTCAGTTGATGTGGCACCCATTTTCCTTCCTTTAAAATATTTCCTATTGCTTGTAAACAATCAGAAATTGTTTGCTGAGTGACGTTTAATCTTTCTGCAAGTTGTTTTTGAGTTTGACACGCATCTTCATCCAATAATGCTTGTAATTGTTGGTCTTCAAACTTTTTCGGTTGACCTGGACGTTCTTTGTCTTTCACATAGAAATCATCAGAGTGTTCACAAATATCTTGAAGTAGAGCATGTTCACCATAAGCTTCCTGAAGTATATAATAACTTTCAGCAGCTCTTTTCTTCAAAATAAAGTAATGAATTAAAACTTCCCACAAATGCTCTCTTTTTGGCACGAAATTCAACATTTTTAAGCGTAAAAATATCTATGATGTTAACACCTTCAGAAAATCTGACATATGAAGTTTTGAAGCTTGTTGTCAATACAACAAAATAGCATGCATATCAAATTACATATATATATATATCAACATATGTGTAACTCCATCTATTGGAAAAAATCCGCATTAGTAACCAGTACACCTACTATATTCCTGGGGGGAATTCTCAGAAATAATTGGAGAAATGAACACTGAAAAAATAAGGACATGAAGATCAAGATTTAGATGATTAGTCCTGGCTGGTGTGGCTAAGTGGTTAGAGTGACACACCTAAGGGTTGTGGGCTTGATTCTCAGTCAAGGGCACACACTGGTAATTGGGTTGCAAGTATTTGAGCACATGCAAGAAGCAACCAATTGATGTGTCTCTCTCTCCCTCTCTTCTGCTCTTTCTTAAAATATCTCTCACATCAATGGTTCTCTCTCTCTCCCTCCCTCCCTTCTACTCTTTCTTAAAATCAATGGGAAAAATATCCTCAGGTGAGGATTAACAACAACAACAAAAGGAAAGAAAGAAAGAATCCTGGGTGAGTATGGGAGAAAATGAAACCCTGGTGCACTGTTGGTGAGAAGGTAAACTGGATGGGTGGAGGGCCGAAATGCGTGAAGGGAGTCAGGAGTTACAAATCTCCAGTTATAAAACCAACAAACCACGGGAATACAAGGTTAGCATCATAACATAGTTAATAACACTGTATTGCACATTTGCGAGTCGCTAAGAGAATAGATCTTGAAAATACTTGTGAGAAAAAATGTGTAACTATGTCGGGTGATGCATGTTAACTGGACTTCCTGTGGTGGTCATTTTGCAATGTATACAATTATTGGATCATTATGTGGGACACCTGAAACTAACATATTATGTAGATTATACCTCAATTTTAAAAATTCATATTTGACATTCTCATACATCAAAGTCCACCCAGGAATCATTTCTCACTGTCTACATTTCTCCTTGGGCGCCGGTCCTGCTTGTCACGTGACCTGCTCTCCTCACCCCAGGACTGACCTCACATCTCATCAGCTCCATGTTTCCAGGCTTTGCTTCCGCTGGGCTAGTTGGGGAGGGTAACAATGTCTGCCTTTGTTATGCAGAGCAAACTTGCTTTCTGTGCTGCGTCAGTCCCCTGCCTCTCCTTGCATCTCTAAAGCTTCAACAATAGGCTGTACTCAAGGGACCGTGAATTTGGCCGCAAGCTCTGGCAACACAGAAGATGGATAGAGGCTTTTGCATTTCAGACTTTTCCCCTTTGACCCATTGGGATGTATAAATAAAAGGGGAGCAGTTAGATGTGTGTTGCTCTTTGATAAGAAGTATCCCCTTAAAAGGAAGAAATGACTACAGACGGTTTGGATTTTAAATACTATTTTTTTCACCCAGCTATATTTAACACTAGTCAGAAAATTTTAAAACAATCCAGATGATCACCAATGGGAGATATCAAGTTAAAGAAATCACGAAACAGTGAAGAATGTAATAGAGTTGGATGTTTAGAAATGAAAAGATGATCAAGATGTGTTATGAAGATTTTTTTAAAAGGGGAAGAGAAGCAAGTTGCAGAAAAGCAAGCATAGTGTGAAGCCGTTTGGCAGTATCTGAAGATATATATATATAATGTTTTAATATTTATTTATTGATTTCAGAGAGGAAGGAAGAGGTAGAGAGAGAGATAGAAACATCAATGATGAGAATCATTGATCAGCTGCCTCCTACACGCCTCCTACTGGGGATCAAGCCCACAACCCAGGCATGTGCCCCTGACCGGAATCGAACCCGGGACCCTTCAGCCCGCAGGCTGGCGCTCTATCCACTGAGCCAAACTGGCTAGGGCTGGGGATATATTTTTCATTGTCACAACTGGGTGGTAGTGATGAGGGTGGTGTTGGTGGTTACTACTGGCATCTAGTGGTTAAAGGTCAGGGATGTTGCCAAACATCAGGATGCACAGGGCAGTCCTCCAAACAAAGAATTTTCTGGCCCCAAATACCCATAGTTCGAAGGTTAAGAGACCCTGCTCTAGATGAATATATGCTAAACTCTTAACAGCATCTCCAAGAGTTGAAGTATGGAGAAATGACACTCTTTCTAAGTCATTAATTTCTGTTTGCATTTCTTTGAATGAGCTTATTATAATCAGATTAAAAAGATTTTGAAAAGCTGTAAACAGTTGGAAGAGATGGCACATTAAAAAATCAACATAGTTCATTATTTAATCAAATTACGCAGCAAACGAGCAGAGGGGGAGAAGGCCGATCAGAACAGCTATGAGAGGAGAAACATGGCTTGTTCCCAAAGGACACTGGACTGGGTATGGAACTCATCAGCCCTCCATCCAAAAGGAGGACATTCCTGCCCTGAGCGCACCTCACAGATGGTCAGTGCTTTCCTGGTCTCGCTGGGAAGTGCTCCACCTACAGGTTAGTGTGGGCTGGGCAGGGATGGTGTGGGAAGGGCGTTTCTCCCTGCTGAAACATCACACCCAGAGCCCTGGGGTTGGGGCATGTAACCGCTAGAAGCTTGATGGAACCTAAAAGTACATGTGAAATAGAAGTCATAGTACTATTTGTTCTTTCAGGGGGTAGATTTCCCTTTTTTCCCCCCTTTCTTTCTTTCTGTAATTGTTTTTGCTAAACTGTAATCTCTTGAGCGCCATCTGGTGGTCAGATTTTATTAACCAAGATGACTCATCTTTCCCAGGAACATCATAGTCCCATTAGCCACTGCCTACATTTTAAGTTCCTCACGGGGCAGGACTGTGTCTTGTCTTCTGTTCCTCAGCATGTACCTGGGTTGCAGGTTCAATCCCTGGCCCAGGTCTTCCCTGACGACTAAAAGGCAACATAGCCCTAGCCGGTTTGGCTCGGTGGATAGAGCGTTGGCCTGCGGACTGAAGGGTCCCAGGTTCGATTCCAGTCAAGGGCATGTACCTTGGTTGCGGGCGCATCCCCAGTGGGGGGTGTGCAGGAGGCGGCTGATCGATGTTTCTCTCTCATCAATGTTTCTAACTATCTCCCTTCCTCTCTGTAAAAAAATCAATAAAATATATATATTTTTAAAAAGGCAACATAAACTGCATGGCCACCATGGTTGAGGATGAGGGAAGGCTCTCCACCCGTCCCCCTCGTGTCTGAGCTGAGAAGCAGGAGCCATGTTGCCTGTTGTCTATAATTATCTGTTATAATCAAAACTAGAGCCGTGCACTTGGGGGGAGGGGCTCCCCTAGCCCAGCCTGCACTCTCTTGAAGTCTGGGAGCCCTCAGGGGATGTCCAACTGACGGCTTAGGCTCATTCCTCATGGAGAGCAGGCCTACGCCATCAGTTGGACATCCTTAGCACTGCCATGGAGGCGAGAGAGGCTCCCGCCACTGCCGCTGCACTCACCAGCGGTGAGCCCGGCTTCTGGCTGAGCGGCCTCCCACTGTGGGAGCGCACTGACCACCAAGGGGCAGCTCTTCTGTTGAGCGTCTGCCTCCTGGTGGTCAGTGCACATCATAGTGACCAGTCATTCTGCCAGTCATTCCACTGTTTGGTTGATTTGCATATTAGGGTTTTATTATATGGGATATGTGTCTTCACTTTATTCACGACTTGAAAGTTCTAGAGAACTCAGTGTGGGAAGAAAGAGTTGATGAAAAATGTCTGATCCCTTAACTCAAGAGTTGTTAATCACAAGCCCATATGAGAATCAGATCTAAGCAACTGAGTCTTCTCTCAGGAAAAGCACTCATAGGCATGCTGCTTCCCAAAGCCTGCACATGGACTCCAGTAAGAACCCCTGCTGCGTACACAGGGGCAAGGCCACTGCCCGGAACCTGTAGATCTAATTTGATTTGAACTTGGCCTGTTGACCATAAACTCTCCATCAGTACATCAGACCTTCCAGGAGAACTGAACCAAGAATCCAAAGACATCCTTGTGCTCCCTCAGGAACTCAGAGCCCTGTCCCAGGTAAAACTTCCCTGGGCCATAAGGCCTAATAAGATCATATCCATCCACGAAGCATTCCCACCTCTAATGTTTGCTTGGGTCCTATCTCCTCCATTTATCCTCATCTCTCTCCCTTCACCTCGATTAGGGTTCAGCTTAGGGTCAGAACTGAGGTTCTCTTAGTGCTGCTGATGGGCTAACCAGGAGGAAACGAGGCCCCCAACCCTGACCATGGTCCCAGGTTGGGTGAGGCTTCAGTAGTGGGTAACCTGAGGATGTCCGGGGAGTTGTGGCATGTAAATAACCAGGCAGGTAGGCAGTGCAGAACCTCAAGAAAGCCTGGCAAGATATCAGGTAGCATTAGGAACATAGCCAGGGAAGGGAGGGTCAGGGCCAGGACTTTTGTTTCTAGGACTGGAACAAACAAGGCAAGGACTAGAGTTCTCAGCCAGGGGCTTCCATCACTGTGAGAAATAAATGTTATTTAAGCCACCCAGTCTATGGTATTTTGTTATACCACCTGGAACTAGACTTGTGCAGGAAAGTACCTGTGTCTTCACTTGATTCATTTTGGTAATGACAGGAGATGAAATGGGATGAAACTTCCTGTCTGGTGTCTACTTAGAGATGCCCATTGTATCTTTTTAAAAAAATATATTTTTTATTGATTTTAGAGAGGAAGGGAGAGGGAGAGAGATAGAAACATCAACAATGAGAGAGAATCATTGATCGGCTACCTCCTGCACGCCCCACACTGGGGATCGAGTCTGTAACCCGGGCATGTGCCCTGACTGGGAATCGAACCGTGACCTCCTGGTTCATAGGTCGATGCTCAACCACTGAGCCATGCCAGTTGGGCATGCCCATTTTATCTTGAATTCCACTTCCATTGTACACGGCAACCATTAAAGGAGTGACAGTGCCAGGTCCCCTGCCATCTCACACCTGCCTGAGACCCTGGTGGCATGCAGAGAACAGACTGCAGCTTCTCTGGGCATGGATCCCAGAGCTTCAATCCTCAGAGGTGTGTCAGAGGACTGCACCTCCAGCCACAGAAGATCCTTCTATTGAGATGTGCCTTCCCTGTTCTTACATAACACGAACAGTGCAAGGCTGAATCCCATGGTTCTTGCCCAACTTGCCTACATGGCTGCCTGGGTTTGCCTCCTTCTGCTACCTGCTGATGCTCACGGTGATGACACCACCATCTCTGCCAAGGATGCAGCCAAAGGTCCTGGGGAATGATGCTCAGGCATGGCCTTCTTCATGCAGCCTCATGAGCATGGTATGCGGTCTCCCCATCCCCGCAACGTCCCTGAAGGATCTGCACTCACTATTTCCTGGGTGGAGCATTCCTTTCCTCTTTTCACTGAGTCTCTTTTCCCCTGAAAGGCTCTAAGGGCCGAGTTCACATCTACTCTTTCTCCAGATCCCATCTGGAGCTCCACTCCCTCAAAGACTCCAGCCCTTTGAGCTGGTTGGGGGTGTATTGTCCTTCATTTTCTGCCTCCCATCTCTGGTCTTGGGCATCCCTAATCAACAATCGCTCCAGGAAGTAGATGCTGGAGGAGTGGGAAGGGGACGGTGGGAGAGTTCTCTGGTCCATCCATCCTGTCTCTCACTGTAGGCTATTGATCTAGACTAACTGGGACTTTAAGCAACCAGTCTGGACAGTCTATGGGGGAAGCTAGGGCTTGTGGAAGATCTTGAACTCTATGTAATGGTGAGAGCCCTACAGGAAGAGCTCTATGTCTGTAATAAAGGCCTGTGGTTCTAACTCCCCTTCCCTTAACCCCCTTTTCCCTTCTGTAAATGCCATCTGTCTTGGAGTGTGCACCTGGCTTGCCATGTCTGCATGCCCTGGGTGCAGCCCTTGCTTTTTCCTGAATAAATTTTTTTTGGGGATGAAACGCCCAGTCAATATATACATATATTTTTTCCAGTTGATACTGTTAAAGAGAAAACCACAGGCCCAAAATGGCATTACTGTGCTATAAAGCCCATGATACCAAACCTAGATTTAATACTTGACCCAATTGCTATTTCAGTCTCTTCCAGACACAAAATTTTAATCAACCAGTCTGAAAGTTTTTGCTCAGGCACCAGCGAGATAATAAGTCACATGGGCACTCTTTATTCCCCAGGTAAAGAAGAGGCAGCCTGCTTAATGAAAACCCTTCCATTCTCTTCCCTTTAAAGATGTCCTGGTCTAAAAATAATCCTTTCTATTCTCTTGTTTTGTTTTTAAATATGTTTTTTATTGATTTCAGAGAGGAAGAAAGAGGGAGAGAGTTATAGAAACATCCATGATTAGAGAGAATCATGGACCTCCCACAACCCAGGCATGTGCCTTTGACCAGAATCGAACCTGGGACCTTCCAGTTCACAAGCCAACGCTCTATCCACTGAGCCAAATGGGGTAGGGCTCTCATCTCTTGTTAATAGCTGCCCTGCTCCACCCTTCTGCCTATAAAAGCCTTCCATTTACCCTTCTGATGGCTAATTGTGATGCTGCCCTATTCATGAACCACTTAATAGAGCCAATTAGTCTTCAAATGAACTCAGTTAAATTTTGTATTTTAACCAGGACTACCCAGGATTTTGTTTGTTTTCATGTAAACTCCCTGGTTAATTAGAGGCAAGGTGGGCGCTGGTCCATTCATGTTCCTTCTACCTTTCCCGTCTCAACATTGTCTGTTTCACTGCTATTTAATCTCTCTGCCCTGGGTGAAATTTTGTGCTTTTAATTTTGCATGGTTTTCAAGTATGTTAGTTTTCTGTTGCTGCAATAACCAAGTATCACACATGGCAGCTTAAAACAACCCACGTTTATTCCCTTTGGGTTCTAGAGCTCAGAAACCTGCAATCAGTTGTGAGGTCAAGGTGTTCTGTTGGAGGCTCTGGGGAGACTCTGTTTCCCTGCCTTTTCCAGTTTCTATGGCCACCTGTGTTCCTGGCTCCTAAACCCTCCCTGCATTTTCAAAGCACATCACCCCACCCTCTACTTCCATCATCATGTGGCCTCTCTCACTTCGACTCCTGCATCCTTCTGATAGGGCTCCAGCTACTACTTCCCCCCAACCTCCATCTCAAAGTTAATCACATCTGCAAAGTCCCTTCTGCTTGCCATATAAGGTAACGTATTCATAGGTTCAGGGTGTTAAGGGGTGGCCGTCTTTGAGGGGGGACATGATTCTGTCTACCATACCAAGGCTCACATTTCTCAGTCAATATTGGACAAATTCTTGGGCAATAGAATCCCTGATTTCTGCCTGTCATCAATAGTTATAACATTCAAGCCTTTGGTGTTGTTTCTAAATTAAATGTGCTATTTTATCCATGGGAGGATCTTCAAGTTCATTTTGAAAGATTCCAGGGCAGCACAATTAGAAGTTCAACTAGAGATTTAAAGAAAAGCTCTAATCCTAAATTTACGACATAGTGTCATGTAACCTTTGGTAAATCATTTTACTTCTCTAAATTATAAAGTTGGGGTAAATACAACAATATGCCTCAGATCTACCATTTGTAAAAGAAGAATAATACCTACCCCGGAGGGTTGTGAGGATTTACTAAATTATACTTTCCTAGCACTTAAAAATGATCAATAATATTTGTATTATTATTATGGCTATTTTGCATTTTGTTACCATACCCAATCCCTGTAAATATGGGTTTCTAACAAGACGTTCATAGATCCTAGGCGACTCACGAATAGCCTTCAGGAGGTACATGAGTCCCCCAAACTGCACAGTGTAGGTGAGAGGGTTAGAAGCTTTCATCAGATCCTTAGAGAGTTCAGGACGTATCGGAGAGGTCAGGGTTTTATCAGAGCCCCTAGTGCTGATCAGAGTTTCCGAGACTGCCACTAGCCTCACACCCAGACCATACAACCTAAAAGCTCCCGTGGTCACAAAGAGGGGGGATGCCTGTGTAGTGGCTGTGACTTTCGTGTACAGTTCCCTCGCCCCATTGCTTGACTTCTGCCTGTTTCTCCTTTGCCACAGGACTTAAAGATGATAAAGATTTGAGAGATCTTGTCATGGATCTGAGAGAACAGTTCCACCCAGCAGCCCCTCCCTGGCATCAGAGTGTCTGGAAAATAAAATAATTACTCAGCAGAATGGTGAAGAAAGGCCATTGCACTATCGGAAGGGATATTTTTACGCAGACACGATAAAATGGGATGAGTTCTCCCCGTTCCGCATCAAGCACGCCTTGCTGATGACCACGGCCCTCCTGTGGGTCATGTTCACTGTCCTCCTCTCGTTGTGCTGGATAGAAGCCAAGACCCGCCTTCCATCATCTTCTTGGACATCTTCTTTCTATAAATATATTCTCCCTGCAGAAAAAATGAGAACACAATTGATTATATCGAATTCTTCCTTTTAAACATGCAATGTATTTGGATGAAACAGTATTCTGCTTCCCTTAATTTGATCTGGCGGTTCCCACAACTCCTTTGTCAGGCTTTTACCTTCTCTCAGGATGGGTTACTTTCTCAGGTGGTTAACTTTATCCATTATTCATTGATTTTTTTTTTTTTTAGTTGCACAGTCAGAGTCACCTTGTCAAGTTCAAAGCATACCTTACTGAGGTGCTTCAGGTGCCAAACAAGGGAATCAACTCTACTAGTCATTGTCATTGTGGTTCACCGTCGTTGCCATAGTGATGATAAAAACAACACTGTGAAAGGAGCGGTTTTGGTGTGTTAGTATAAAGGGATCGCTTTATATTCTTCATCATACTTAACACAGCCTGAATGAGATGTACCACTGGTACATCTGATAAAGGGCTAATCTGCAAAATTAACAAACAACTCAAACAACACCAAAGCAACAAGCAAGCCAATTAACAAATGGGCAACAGACCTGAAGAGACACTTCTTCAAAGAGGACATACAGGTGGCTAATAGACATACGAAAAGATGCTCAATATCACTACTCATCAGAGAGATGCAAATTAAAACCGCATTGAGCTAGCCCCTCACACCTGCCAGAATGGCTACTATCAATAAATCAACAGAGTGCTGGCGAGGATGTGGAGCACAGGAAACCCTCGCACGCTCTTGCTGGGAATGCAGATGGTGCAGCCACTGTGGAAAACAGTGTGGGGTTTCCTCAAAGAATTAAAAAGGGAATTGCAGTTTGATCCAGTGATTCCACATCTGAGAACATATCCTAAGAACCCAGAAATACCAATTCAAAAGAATATATGCACCCCTATGTTCATAGCAATAGATGTCAGACATAGAGGTGATAGGTGGGGTGGGGTGGGGAGGGATACTGTCTACATTAGCAGTATCAGGGCTCAACTCAGCCACTGAATCTAATCACAACACTTCTAAAAATTACTCAGCACTTCTGTACTACCTTTAGAGTCCAGCTTAAACTCCTCCTCAGGGCCAGGCCCTTCCTGGGCAGCCCCCGGCCCCTCTGCAGCCTCAGCTGCTCCCCCTGGCACCTGTCCTGCAGTTCTTCACATCTCTAGGCCTTGGTAAATGTCATTGTTTTCTCCACGCGGCTACTTCTTCAGCTCTCAAGGTCAGGCAATTTGAAGAACAGGATGAAGGCAGATTAAGTTGTGCTTATCTCCATATCCTTCAGCCTTTCAATGTGGTTGTCTTCAAGGAGAACCACAGTGCCAGCTCAAAGGCAACCTTGCTGGAAGCCTGCCTGTTCCCCTAAACTGTGCTGGGACGGGGGAGGGGAGTTCCTTTTCTCCCTCCCCAAGCACTTCAACGCATCCCTATTTATAGTCCTAAGGCTATACTTTGTTGTTTTTCTTTCTTTCTGAGGAGAGGCATTTGTCTCATGCATCACCACATCCCCAGTATGAAGCCACAGCACCTGGCACATAATAGATGCTCCATAAATTGATTTTTGAATGAAATCTTTACAACACGGAAAGCACTATGCAGGCACTAGTAGAGGGTTACAAAGCTGCACCTCTGATCTTAATGGGGGCGGGGTGCACAAGACACAAACATTCATATATATGTTACACAAGGCAGTGAGATAACTTGAAGATAATGCTATGGACATTTAAGGAGAACATTTCTGACTTGCTGATGGCAAACATTATTTTTTTAAAAATATATTTTATTGATTTTTTACAGAGAGGAAGGGAGAGGAATAGAGGGTTAGAAACATCGATGAGAGAGAAACATCAATCAGCTGCCTCCTGCACATCTCCTACTGGGGATGTGCCCACAACCAAGGTACATGCCCTTGACCGGAATCGAACCTGGGACCCTTCAGTCCGCAGGCTGATGCTCTATCCACTGAGCCAAACCGGTTAGGGCAGGCAAACATTATTAAATGCCCTCCTTTCCACCTGGAAATAAACTCTTATCTGTTGACTATTTTCTTCATGGGTTTAGAAGTGTCTTTTATTGTGTGTCTTTTAGAAAGTACATGGGGGCATCTATATATATAAAACCCTAATATGCAAATAGACCAAACGACAGAAAAACTGAACAACCAGTCACTATGACATGTGCTGATCACCAGGGGGTGCAGCGGGATGCTGGAGCAGGTGAGCGGGGGCACCAGACCAAGGTGGGGCGCTGGTCACTGTCATTGGGGAAGGCCTCTGATGGTTACTGAAAATTCTTTGCTCCCGCACATGCTGCTGGCGCCAGCCCTGCTCGTACCCACTGCCAGTGCTGGAGCAGCCACTTGCACCTGCTGCTGGCGCTGGCCCCAATCGCTCTGCATAGTCAGTGGGTGGGAGTGGCGGCGGTGGGAGCAGGGCTGCTGGCAGACAGAGGACCAGGGGCCGCAGCTGGAGGGGCCAGGTGGGGGCACAGAGGATGGGCTGAGACCTGCCCCTGTGCCCACCGCAGCCTCACAGCCCACAGTTCCTTTCAAGGTGCACGAATTTGTGCACTGGGCCCCTAGTAAATACTAAAGAAAATAATGCCCATGTGACAGATATGGAAGGGCCTCTGGGTTGTGACTTCAGTGTCCAAGAGGTATGACTTAGGGTCAAGGGGTAAGGCTATACCTCCTGAGAGGAAGAGAAATGGAATACTCACGAGTGCTGGGACGTGGGAACAAGAATGCACCCAAACACGTAAACAGGATAGACAAATGATCTTCTTTCCATTGGGAGCATTTGGCCTAAAATCTGATTTGTGCCCAGGAACTGTCATTCCGATGTTCATACCTTTATAGTATTGATATTGCGTAGTTCCATAGGATAAGGATCTAGCACTGGAGTCTTTTGAATGGTGCAGAACAATGGCCCACAATGGTGGACTGGGCCAGCATCTATGAGCATCCCTGATTCTGCTTCTCATCCTAGGTGGCCTTAAATATCCCAAACTGAACAAATTGATGGTCCCCAGAGGGCAGGGGTAGAAAAGGGGAAGGGGATTAAGAAGTACAAACTTTGCCCTAGCTGGTTTGGCTCAGTGGATAGAGCGTCGGCCTGTGGACTGAAGGGCCCCAGGTTTGATTCCAGTCAAGGGCACATGCCCGGGTTTCGGGCACAATCCCCAGTAGGGGACATGCAGGAGGCAGCCTGATTCTCTCTCATCACTGCTGTTTCTATCTCTCTCCCTCTCCCTTCCTCTCTGAAATCAATAAAAAATATATTTTAAAAAAGTACAAACTTTGAATTATAAAATAAGTACAGCTTAGGAAACAGAATCAATAACATCATCATAATTATGGTGACAGATGGTTACTAGACTTATTGTGGTGATCCCTCTGCAAGGTATAGAAATGTTGAATCGCTAGGTTGTACACCTGAAACTGATATAATACTGTATGTCATTTATCATTAAAAATACATTATTAAAAAGAGAAATAATCCAAAGTGGAGTTTTCCACTATTTCTATAAAGTGGGGCATGGGAGAGCACGCTTGTTGTGGGGTTTACACAGAAAGGTAAGAGCTGGGAAGTGCCTCGTTGGTCAGCATGTAAATTAGTATAGGCTGACATATCATTTCCCTTTCTTCATTTTCATTATCAGAAAGGAAGTGGAGGAAGAGGAGAAGACTGAGCTTGAAAGAACATTCTGTCCAAATGCACCAGGTCCCGTGCTCTTTTTTAAACTCGAGATTCTTATTGTGTCCTTCACTTGGAATTAACCACTGCTTTGTGAGTTCTCAGCAGTTTCCCATGGCTTTTGCTTATTTCACTCTCCCTATCTGTGTTTTTGGTGCCTTCCTATGCTAGGCCACCAGAGGACAGGGGCTGTGTCTTTTTCTTCTCCTTCTCGTATTTATGGTGCTTTGGTGCATAATCTTTTTTATTTTGTTGCTTGTGAGGAACCATTATATTTATATATCACTTGTCAGTGGATGTACAGCTTCACATTTAATTTTGCTCTGGAAGAAATTTATCATTTTTATGTGTATGATGTTTTACAGTTTTGGTCTTTTTTTAATTTAAAAAATATATATTTTTATTGATTTCAGAGAGGGAGAGAGAGAAACATCAATGATAAGAGAGAATCATAGATCCGCTGCCTCCTGCAAGACACCCACTGAGGATTGAGCCAGCAACCCCCCCCCCCCGCCCCCCCGCCCGCGCCACACACACACAAGTGCCCTGATGGTGAATAGAACGGTGACCTTCTGGTTCATCGGTCAGTGCTCACCACTAAGCCACGCAGCCCGGCAGGGGGCTATGTCTTTTTGATGTTCAGGCCCCTTCAGCATCGAGCACAGTGCCTTGCATATAATAGGTGTGTCTTCTACAAATGCCGAGCAGGAATTCATGAATGAGTCCTTAGGAGGAAAGCAGTGAAGATGAAACAGTGCTCTCCCGGCGAGAACGGATCTTCCTCAGTTTATTGCAGATATAAATCAGCTCCGTCAGCATAAGTTGTGCTTCTACTAGTCCATGCTCACCAGGTGCAGGGAAGGATTTTGGCTGAGATTGAGAAATTCAATCCCTGCGAATAATAAAGTGGGAGGGGAACTGAAGGCTCAGAACCTCGAGGAGGAGGAGGGGGCGGAGTCACCGAAGTTGGAGCATTTCTGTCCAATCAAAGGAGCCGGTAGGAGCCGGAGGGGGAGACAAAGGGGGGAGCGGGAGATCGTGAATCCTGCCCAGTTACACAAGCCCGGCCTTCCGAACGGTAGCCTCTCGGCGCCGAGGTGTTTCCGTCCAGGGAGAGCGGTCGATCCCGAGGCCGGCTCCAGCAATGGCCTTCGCAAATCTGCAGAAAGTGCTCATCAGTGACAGCCTGGACCCTTGCTGCCGGAAGATCCTGCAAGATGGAGGGCTGCAGGTGGTGGAGAAGCAGAACCTGAGCAAAGAGGAGCTGATCGCCGAGCTGCAGGTAACGCGAGCGGGAGAGAGACAAGCGCTCGGTGGCATCCTCCTCGGAAACGGGCTGGCCGCGCCCGGGCCAGCGCGCCCCACCCCCACCCCCACCCCCACCCCCGTCCCGGGTATCGGTGGATCCTGGGGCCTCCAGATTCAAGGGTTGGGGGGAGGAGGGAGGAACACGCGGCGGTGAGCTGCAGGATGTAAACTTTCCGTGCAGTTTGCAACTGCGCGTATCGCGTTGGTTTGCCACCCGCGAGCAATGGGCCGTGCAGGCTCCGGCGGGATGCCAGCCCGGCCCCCAGCGCCTGGGCGCGCAGTGGCCCCGCGGGGTGGGGTGGGGGGAGGCGGCCAAAGTGGCTTCCCTGCGCCGGGACCCGCGATCCTCCCCGAACTGAGCCCTGGCTCGCCCTGCCGACTCCTGCCTGCCCTGGGGGGGCTCTGGCCGAGCCCCAGCCTGTCTCGTGGCAGCTGCAGCGACGGTAGCAAACGCACCCGCCTTTCGTCTGACGCAAGACTGCTGGGAGTTTTCACCGCCCCTCCGCCTCCTGGGATCTCGGAGGAAACGGGGGCGGGCGGGGGGCGCCCGAGCTCCTGGGCCGCCCACGCGGCTGGGGTCCAAGCTCCGTCTCCGCACGTGGCCCGGGCGGATGGCCTCACTGTGGCCTCCTCGCTGGTCAGGAACGGCCGGACTGGACCGGAATCGATCCCAGGCGCCCCCAGGCAATTGGTATTTCTTAGCAAATCGTTCCCAGGAACGTATCTCGGTTCGTTGGGAGATATAATGAGCACAATCGACTTCAGATCTTAATCTACCTTGGCGGTCAGGGTCCTGTGAGGGTTGGTGGCCGCGTCCAGTGGCTGTCATTTATTTTGTGAACTCTTCACTCCAGCGCCTGCACCCAGCACCCCGCTGTCTACCCCTCCCCCAACCTCTACCTGCCTCTGCGCGGATCCACCCCCTCCATCCTCGCTCCTCCCGGGGTCCTGCCATCAGAAGAGCAGGCGGCTGCTGTGTTCACGGTGCCGCCACCGCGTGGTCCTCACAGCTGCCTGTGCGGTTGTATCTGCTGTCGCGTTTCTCCGTGGACCCTCCCCCATATGCGGCGTCCGGGCGTCCACCGTTCTCGGGCTCAGAGAAGTTTCTGACCGCTCTGTGCCTTCAGGAAGCTTATAAGCTGATTAGGGAACCTGGCCAGACGGCGGCCGAGGCGACTGACTAGATGAGTGGTGAATGAGGGCGCCTAGCAGCCCAGCTCCCGCTGCAGAAGTGGGGAGCAGGGCTGATCGGCCTGGCCTGGGGGGTGGGGTGGGGTGCAAGGGCTCAGGACCTAATCCGAGGAGCAGGGTGGGTCCAGGTGGGAGGCAGGCGCCTCACACTCCCCACCTCCTCTTTTGTATGGATGGTGCCAATGACCTTGGCCCTGGGCAGTGGCCAGAAGGCAGTGGAGTGGCCTTCGGCCCAGCTCCAGACTCGCCAGATCACTGGAATGGGGAGCGTGGCCCTTTCTTGGGGCTTTGCAGCTTTCTTATGGAAATCAGAGATCCTATACCCCGCGAGAGGGGAGGGGGCCGGGGGCCAGGGAGGGGTAAATGTGGTGGGATTGGGAAGAACAGGAGGCCTCCCCGGGCGTTGGGAAGCCAGCCAGGTGGGAGCTAGGAGTGTGGAGTTGAAATCTGGAGGCCCTTTTGAAGGCGCTGGGAACTGGCAGGGCAGGAGGGGTGTTTCTTGGCTAGACTGGCAGGCATCCTGGGGCTGTTGGGAGCGCCGGCCTTCCTGCCTGCTTCTGTGAAGCGTTCAGCTGGGAGTGCTGGGGCGTCCTCTTGGCAGCCGACTGCACGGTGCCCTCCTCTCCGCTCTGTGCGCCTTTATTCTGCGTGGAGAGGCATCTGAGTTAGGGTCCCTGCCTCCCCCGTTTCCATCTTTGCAGCGTGGAAGGAACTCCAGCCCATCGCCTGAGCCAGGCCAGGCCTCCGTTCTCACTCCTTCGCATTCTGGGCAGGCACAGTGTGCCCTCGCGTACTCCCCCAGAACCGTCCTTTGCAGACTTGAAGCAAGTCACAGCTAGTCCATTGCTGGGTGAGGACGTCGCTTTAATGGGTCATGATTAGCATTTGAAAAACACACACGAAATAAGAACTATGCAGATAGTAAGGCTAATACTGTGTCGTGAAATTTGTTTCAGTTATGTGTGTAGTTGTGGGGTGTGTGTGGGATATGTGAGTTTAATATCACAACTTAATCATGTGTTTCTTAACTATGGGTCTTAGTAAAAAAAAATGTTTAGAAAACCGGCCTGGAATAACAAAGCATCTTTTTTTTGGAACTCACAAAACTCAAGACTGTGTACCCTCCTCTCTCAGCAGGTGCCACTTCTTTTTTGTTGTTGTTTAAATATGTTTTTATTGATTTCAGAGAGGAAGGGAGAGGGAGAGAGAAATGGAAACATCAATGATGAGAGAATCATTGATCGACTGCCTCCTATACGCCCCACACTGGGATTGAGCCTGCAACCTGGTCATATGCCCTGACTGTGAATGGACTCTTGACCTCCTGGTTCATAGGTGGACGGACGCTCAACCACTGAGCTACGCTGGCCGGGCTGGTGCCACTTCTTAAATCTAATATGCAGGAACATTTAAATCTTACCACGGATCAGTGGCTTTTTAACGTTGACCATGACCCACAATCAGAAAGTCATTTTACATCACAACTCAGTATACACATCTACACATGTAGACAGACACTTACTATAAAGTTGCATGAAATAACACCCATACCATATGTGATGCATTTACATATTTTCTTGCTTCATTAAATAGCATTGCTGGTCAGAATCCATTAGCCCCCAGGCTGGTAATGCATTTATACCTTTTGCTCATAATTGTAAGAAAGATAAAGAAGGAATTCAATGTTTTGTCCCTTACATTTTCCTCCTGCCATTTATTGCATAGATCTTCCTTTCCCCAGCAGTTTGAAACCTGCCTTTATTATTTTGTAAATCCCCACACGGGTCTGTTTGTCTAGTGCAGTGATGGCGAACCTATGACACGCGTGTCAGAGATGACACACAAACTCATTTTTTTGGTTGGTTTTTCTTTGTTAAATGGCATTTAAATATATGAAATAAATATCAAAAATAGAAGTCTTTGTTTTACTATGGTTGCAAATATCAAAAAATTTCTATATGTGACACGGCACCAGAGTTAAGTTAGGGTTTTTTTTTTTTTTTTTTTTAAATATATTTTTTATTGATTTTTTACAGAGAGGAAGGGAGAGAGATAGAGAGTTAGAAACATCGATGAGAGAGAAACATCGATCAGCTGCCTCCCGCACATCTCCTACTGGGGATGTGCCCGCAACCCAGGTACATGCCCCTGACTGGAATCGAACCCGGGACCCTTCAGTCCGCAGGCCGACGCTCCATCCACTGAGCCAAACCGGTTTCGGCTAAGTTAGGGTTTTTCAAAATGCTGACACGCCGAGCTCAAAAGGCTCGCCATCACTGGTCTAGTGCCTATTTGGCTGTGTTGATTGACTTGGCAATTTCTGAACCTTTCTTTTCTCCCGACGGCCTCCCAACTTGTTCTCCCTTTTCAGAAAACTCTTCAGAGCTCACACAAGTAAATCTTAAGCCTCTTATCACACCCAAGAGAAGGGATTTCTGATGCTGGATTTTCAGTCATGTGACCCGATCAAATATTTGGGGAAGGAGGGCGGGGGTGAGGAGAATGGTGAGGGTAGGTTTCGTCACTGGATTCATTTATTCAGCGGTGTCTTTTATTGAGTATCAGCTATTAAAATAATCTTTGCTTTAGGAACGGGTGAGAAAAGCAAACTGCAGGTCAGAGAGAGGACCTTTAAATGTGAAGCAGATGATAAAACAGGGGAGGTTCCGTGATGGAGTCCAGGGTTGCTGGCAAAGGTTTCATGGCAGGGAAGTTGTCTGCCTGGAAGAGTGGGTGGCGTGTGGCCAGGCAGGGGGATCCTTTTCTTTGGAGGCAAGTGCGGTGGACTTGGATGTGGGACAGACACAGTGTCCCCTTTCTGGCCGGGCATTGGCTGATGTTCACTCGGGGGGTATTCAGAGTACCAGGTGTTGGCCGGCAGCCCAGACAGGGTGGCTCCTGTCTGTTTCCTTAACCTTTCCATGCCTTGTACACGCCGAGGTCACACCATACACCCATACACGTGCAGTGGTGAGTTCTGGTGTGTTGTTGCTGTGAGCTCCTTGGGTGGGGCTGTGACTTGTGTTGACAGGTGTAGCATAATTCCAGATATATATATACCAGGCACCCCGGAGATGGAAAGAAGAAATGGAAGAAATGAGGCGGGGATGAGGAGGAGGGGACGTGGGCAGCTTTCATTTTGGGGGGGTGGGGGGGCTTCAGTTTCTCATCTGTGAAATGGGGTGAGACTAATGCTTCTTTGAATGTCACATTTTGAGGTTTTATTTCGGAACCACAGATAATAAAGTCACAGATAAGTAAAAGGGCTTGGGGTGCCCATGAGGGGTCTTGCATCAAACTCTCTGCCGTCAAGTGGAGAAAAGCCTCCTGAAACATCGGTGAAGCCTCCAGATCTAGAGACTTGGCTTGAAACCGCCCCCCCCCCCCGCCCCCCCCCCCGGCCGTGGAGGAACGTGGGGCTCTGCTCTCTCTCTGTGCACCTCGTCCTGACTTGTTCCTGGGCTCTGGGCTTGTGCACAGTGTTACAGTGGGGCCCTCGCCCTTGGAGCCAGGTGCCACTGGCCTTTCTTTCTCCAGAATCGAGGTGGATGTGGTGGGAAGGGAAGAAAGAAAGTTCTCGCGGGATCCAGCTGAGAGCTCCGCTGAGGAAAATGCAGAGACTCCCACTCATGGGAGTCCGAGCAGATGCGGGGGGGACCCGAGGGCCATCTGTTCTAACCCTCTCGTACGGACGGAGACCAGGGCTGGGTCGACATGACCAACCCAGCGCTGAGACCCAGCCTCCCGACGACTCCACGCCTGCTGCTTCCTCACCCACCTGGGCAGCCAGTGGGGCTGGGCCGGGTGCTTGTTCACTGGCTCTACTGCTTGCGGATGCTCATTGGGTGTTTGGGCAACAATATCCTTGTTGTGGGAAGATCCCCCAGGCGTCTGGATGAGCTATGAAGACCGCCTCGGGGTCTAGCTTAGCCGAGTGGCTATGCAGAGTGGCTAGGATGACTCTAGTACAGCGGTTCTCAACCTGTGGGTCGCCTAAGACCATCGGAAAACACATATATAATTACATATTGTTTTTGTGATGAATCACTATGCTTTCATTATGTTCAATTTGTAACAATGAAATTGGGGGTCACCACAGCATGAGGAACTGTATTAAAGGGTCGCGGCATGAGGAAGGTTGAGAACCACTGCTCTAGAAGGTCTCCGTTTTCACATATGTATGATTTTAGTCTAATGTTGCCTGGGTTTCTGAGCAATTTTGGACCCGTTTCATTGTTCTCTCCTTTCCCCTCTGGTCTCTGATTTTAAGAGATGCTTTCCTTTCAGCGGTTTTGTCTTTCATTCATTCACTTCATTCATTCATCCAGCCGACCACCATTTATTTATGGAGTGCCTTCCATGTGCCAGCCGAGGGGCTTCTCAGGGTCAGTGGAGGCAGGGATGTCCCTTGGTTATCAGACAGGGGGTCTTGACTTTGTGCAGGAAAAAATTCACAACACGAGCCCAGGTGAATGTTAGAGGACGTTTGTTAAAGCGGGGAATGGGGAAACAAGGAAAGGCTGGGGAAATGAACCTAGCGGTCCGCTTTGGCTCCCCAAGAAGCCAGGGAAAAGGCAGCCAACCACCGTCCATTGCTGCCCTGGTTGCAGGCCTCATGGGGTCCCTCAGAGTTTAGTTCCTGGGAGGGAGAGCATGAGCTGAATCTTCCTTTTTTTAAAAAAAAATATATATTTTTATTGATTTCAGAGAGGAAGGGAGAGGGAGAGATAGAAACATCAATGATGAGAGAATATTATTGATCAGCTGCCTCCTGCACACCCCCTGCTGGGGATCGGGCCTACAACCCAGGCACCTGCCCTTGACTGGAATCGAACCTGGGACCCTTCAGTCCGCAGGCCGATGCTCTATCCACTGAGCCAAACCAGCCAGGACTGGATCTTCCTTTTGAGGGTTTTTAAAGGCTGGGCATTTAGGTGAGGTCTTAGGGAAGGATCTCAATAGAATGTTCAGCTTTATGCTGATGTACCAAAATGGGATTTATTCTCTTAATTTGTCTGTCCTTGGGTGTGGTTGGCAAATGGCACTAATTGGATTTCTGCTCTCTCCCTGAGTAGGGTGATTTAAGCTATGGACCCTCTGGCTGGGGGGGAGAAATGCACACCATTTACTTTTTTTAAGTGTCCTTGGTTTCGGGAAGGTGGGATTTACTAGATGGCTGAAAACGACAGGTCTCAGTTTCCCTGTTCCGCCTGTCCTGGCTTACTGGCCTGTCTCACCTGAGCAGGGCCAGCGACCACACCAGGTGCTGCACCGGCCTGTCCCCCGCCCCCTCTCACGCTGTTGAGGCTGAAGCTCAGATTCAGAACTCCCCAGGGAAGGAGCTTGGATTTGAACCCAGACCTGACTGGGGGAGCCTCGCTGATGTGTAAACGGTGCCCCACGCCATTGCCTCCTTTTCCTTGAGGACACCCAGTCAGCCAGCACGTGGGAGCGCCCCCTGTGGGCAAGGAAGCTCTAGGCTCCGTGGACCCAGATGTTTCTTCTTCTGCCTCAGGACTGCGAAGGCCTTATCGTGCGCTCGGCCACCAAGGTGACGGCGGACGTCATCAACGCAGCAGAGAAGCTCCAGGTGGTGGGCAGGGCCGGCACCGGCGTGGACAACGTGGATCTGGAGGCCGCCACGAGGAAGGGCATCCTGGTCATGAAGTGAGTCGTGGAGGCCGGGGGAGGCTGTGGGGCTGGACCTCGAGGAGGGAGGGAGGTATCTACCTTAGGGAAAGCCAGGTCGGAGGTAAGGACTTCCAGGAGGAGGCGTGGTCGAGGCTGAGCCCAGGCGGTGGTCAGGGCTCACAGCTTCGCGGGGCCCACGGTTTGCCATTGAGCTTCTCTTTGTTAACTCCGTGCTTCACAAACCCACCCCTCAGGTGTCTGCTGGTCTGCAGCCCCGTGTGGGAGTCAGAAGGAAGTTAGTGAACTTATCTGTCCTCTCGGCTCCAGCTCTGCCCTTCCCCCTCCATTGTGCAGTCTGGAGCCAGTATTGTTAGCTCTGCTCTTATCTATAG
>NW_005871251.1:962371-969394 GCF_000147115.1 Myotis lucifugus
CACCTCAGCGACCCGAGTGACTGCAGGCTTTGTCTTCCTCACTTCCCTGTGCCCCTCTGCTGCCAGGACCTCCGTTTCCCTCTCACACCCCAGGGCCAATAGGAAAAGGGTCCCCACTGGAGCTGGTTTTGCAGAAACCCAGGCGAAAGGTCATGTAAGGTCATGTGGGCATGCTCCTGCAAGGGGACACTCAGCTCTGGCTCCCGCCTGCCATGTGGTGAGGCAAGACTCTCCTTGGTCCACTGCTCTGCCCCTTGGAGTCCTTTTCCCTTGGGAACCTCGTGTCCCCAAGTCCTTTCCCTCCACTCTCCCCTGCAGGGTAGGGGTGAACTGACCGGTCATCTGACTAGGGTGGGCGATATCCAACAGTAGAAAAGTTAGAGGTAACCCATCTGACAGGGTTGCCCTGGGCCCAGAAGCAACAGCCTCCGGCCCCAGCCCCTCTCCCCGCGTCCCCATCCAGCCTGTTCCCTGGGGAGGGCCAGGGAGCCAGGGTCTTGTGCAAACACAGGCTCTGAGAATCCTTTATTTTTTTTAAACAAGCTCTGCCAGTTTTATTAAAGAACAATTTTGCACGATTTACTTTTCACCTGTCTGCTCTGGCAGGCTGCTAACCATACCGGAATCACCTGTATTGCCTGCCAGTCTGCCTACTCCAGTATCTTCCACACGCGGGGCCCAGCTCAGTGTCACTGCCACCGCGGCGATGGGCCCAGCCTTGGCCGCACGGGCTAGTTGCTCTATATCCAGATCACCTCGGCTGGGCAGTTGGCGAGGGTGACCAGGTTCCACTGGCCTCGTGTGGTCGCTTCCAGAGGCTGCTGTACTTCCCACTTTTCATAGCAGAGGTTGGAGCCTGGAATTGGTCCACTCCACCGACTTCCCTCTTCTTTGCGGCCACTGTCGCTCTGCCTTCCGTGTGGGGCGTCCCCCGACCAAGAGCAGCTGCCAAGATTTCTGAGGATCCTTTGATCTTGACCTTTTTTAAAAACATAGAACCTCTTAACATTTTTTCTCCTTCTAACCTTCATTTCCAGAGATGCAAAGATCCAGTAGGGGAAGAAGGAGGGTGAACATACTTGTTAAAGAGCAAACAAAAAGCCTTTGAAGGGGAAAAAAAATGGTTTCATGGGTTGCCATCTCCCTTCTTTCTGTAAAATGGGCGCAGCCAGCACTGCTGTGAGGGTGAAGGTGTGAGGAAGCTTTCTCAGCTGAGGACTTGTTGAGGGGTAGAAGGAGAAGCCACCGGGTGGAGATAAAAATGTCCTTTTGTACCCCTTCTAAAAAGCACTCATTGGGCCTTTTGCCAATGACCCACTGAGCCGTCAAAAAAGGGCAAAGTAAAAACACTGCTTTTGGGTGAAGTGGCAGCATGTTGTGTTGTTTTGCTTCAATCAGTGGTGTAACAAAGTAAAAAAAAAAAAAATCTATCATAATAAAAGCGTAATATGCAAATTGACTGAACTACAGAACAGCAGGACGGTCCGACGACCTTCCGGACAACCACGCTATGACACGCACTGGCGCCAGGCCAGCCAAGGCGGATGCGATTCAGTTGGTCGGGGGTCCCGCCATCACCCCATGATTGCCCCACAGAGGGAGGCCCAGGCCAGCCAAGCGATCACACCCCACGCCTGTTGCCCGCAGAGGGAGGCGACTGGTGATGGGGCATGGGGGGGCAGCACCGCACAGATGGCAAGCAGTGGCAGCAGCGGGGGTGAGGGGCGGGAGGGGGGAGGAAAGCCCGGATAGGCCCTGATCACCAGCCAGGCCTAGGGACCCTGCTAGAGGGGTCCTGGATTGTGAGAGGGGGCAGGCTGGGCTAAGGGACACCCCTCCCTCCCCCATGCACGAATTTTGTACACCTGGTCTCTCATATATATATCTCACTTTGTTACGAATAAAAGCCAGGTTGGGCACCTTGGTGAAGGTCAGTGGGCAATGGGCTGACCTCTGCATCTGAGAGATGTGTCACCCATCACAGGCACAGCCTCGGTCAGGTTGATGGCATGAGCCTCGGGATTTGTGCCTCCTCGGGCAGGTAGACTCAGAAATGAGAGGAATCAGACAAAGGGCTGAGCCAGGCCAGGGAGACGCTTCTCTCTCGGGAGAAGGGAGTTTGGGTAGAGAGGGCAGGTGTGTCTCTGCTGCAGGTCCCAGCCCTGGGATGGGAAGCCAGGGGCGGTGGCGCGGGACAAGCTCATGGAGCAGAGAGTGAGCACAGTGTGCCCTCCAGGCCTCCTGCTGGGACAGGAGTGAGCGTCCCAGGCCTGGGCCCGCTGACGTCCCCTCTCTCCTTTGCTCTTCAGCACTCCCAACGGGAACAGTCTCAGTGCCGCGGAGCTCACCTGTGGGATGATCATGTGTCTGGCCAGGTAAGTCGCTGACTTTCTCTCAACAGAGCCAGGCCCCCTGGCATGTCAGTTAGTAGGATTCTGCAAGCAAAGGACCCGCAGAAACTTAGTGAGTACACTGCGGCCTGGCGGCGCGCGGGCTGCTAGGAACGTTCAGTACCCTGGCTCTGGCGGGCCAAGGTCAGGTTCCCGGTGCTGGCCAGTGGGGAGGGGCAGTGACCAGGTTGCTGCTTGTCACCTAGGAGCAGGGTCCTGGGGAGAGTGATTGTGTGTGACCTTTCATGTCTCCTTCCTCACCTCCCACTCTCCCCATCCATTGTCTGTGCCCCTCCTGGCGGTCGGTTTTCACACACTAATCAGTGATGGCGAACCTATGACACGCATGTCAGAGGTGACACGCGAACTCATTTTTTTGGTTGATTTTTCTTTGTTAAATGGCATTTAAATATATAAAATAAATATCAAAAATAGAAGTCTTTGTTTTACTATAGTTGCAAATATCAAAAAATTTCTATATGTGACACGGCACCAGAGTTAAGTTAGGGTTTTTCAAAATGCTGACACGCCGAGCTCAAAAGGTTCGCCATCACTGCACTAACTTCTAACCTCCACGCTTTGCAAACGCTCTTCCTGCTGCCGGAGCACCCTTCCCCATCCGCTTCGTCTACGTAACTCTTCTTGTTCTTCAAGATTAAGCTCCAGTGTTAATGCATCCAAGAAGCCGTCTCCGGCTTCGGTGACAGGGCTGACCTCTCTGTCACTGTCCTCACAGGTCTGTGTTGTAATAAAATAAGACAAAAAGCTGCCCTGAGATCCCCGTGCTTACCCCTGGGTTCATAACACAAGGGAACTCAAATGCTCAAATCTCTTGCTCTTTTAACCCAGAATTCTGGGCGTGGGGCCCCTGGAGTCGAGGGGCAGCCTAGGAACAGTGGATATGACACATGATGCCTGTGAGCCTGACTGTGCTGGTGGTGAAATGATAGCGCTGGGCAGGCAACCCCGGCATTTCTGTGGTCGGGGAAGGGCATGGAGCCAGGGACAGGGCAGGAAGCGGCTCGAGGCCCCTTGGCAGAGCCTGGGATCCTTTTTTTCCTTCTTCCTTGATCTCTCAGTCACTTTCCTCTTCATGTCCCTGGTCCTGAGTCCACAGGGGAGGGTCAGAAGGGTCCGCTGGCATTGCATCACTGAGACCTGGGACCCTTACGCCAGCAGCCAGACAGCAGGACTCCTTGCTTCTCTACGAGGACTCCGGGCCCGACAAGTCACTCTTTCCCTCCCTCAAGAGCCGTTCTCCCTCCTGCTGGGGAGGACCTCCGGGGGCTCAGCGTTGCTCTAACTCTTCTCCGAGATCTCTCCCTGAGACCCCAGGGACTCACTGACAGTCACTGACCAGTGAAGAGGAGAGGAGGTTGGAGAGAGGAACAGGCACCACTTCCCCAGCAGCAGGAGCCCAGCCCAGAAGGGGCCGCTGAGCTGGCGGTCTGGGTCTCCCAGGCCGTCCGGGCTGCACGTCCAGCTTTATTTAAAAGAGTCGGTACAGTGGGATGGTTTAAAGGTTGCACCCACCACCTCATCCCAGTCCCTCATCCACAACCTGAGAAATAAGTACCCGTCAAGAAGGCATTCCCGTCTCCTAGCCTGTGTGTTTAATCACTGCCTTCCTGGCAGGGCAGCACTGGGCGGCAGTGGGCGCTGTGGACGGGACAGTTGAGAGCATCGGGCCCTGTGGGTGCGGAGCCCTGAATGGGCCTCACAGTGGGGGGCGTTGAACAGATGACGGGAGAAGAACAGTGACATGGAGACTGTGACCAATGCAGATTTCCCCTTCTTGCCCGCTTTACCTTCTCTTGTGAGTCAGACCCCTCTTGAGCCCCCTCATCCACATCTTGGTCCCCCGAGACCGGCCTGGTGAGGACGGAACCTGGGAGGCTCTGACCAGCTGGGTACAGCAGCGAGAGGGAGGGTCTGGGGATTTCTTGTGCCCGTGGTGCCATCCCGTACATCTTAGCACCTACATCTCAGCGCCGTGGAGTGGGGTGGGCAGAGATCAGGAGGCGAGGGAGCTGAGAGGAGGCGGGGAGGGGAGTGAGGGTTGGGGGCTCCGTCTCACCAAGTGAGGCATTTTTAGGCTGAGACCGAGAGCACTTTCCCTTATTGCTTTCCTGAACCAGGCGCGATGGTGTGATGGGCCGGAGCAGGGAGATGGAGCTTTTCCCCTGAAGCGAGTTCCTTAAGCTTGGCTGAGTTTACCCACAAGTCCACGGGGCTCCCAGTGGAGAACAGCCTTACCAGCAGGTGGAAGTCCATAATGGGCAGACAGGAAAGAACTTTTTTAAATAAGAAGTCAGTGAAGTAGAAACACAGGAACAATATTTTGGAATCTCTTTTTGTGCACCCACCCACCCACTGACCATTGAACGTCTCCTGACCAGCAGGAAAGCCTGCATTTCACACTTAGGAGGCTGCCTGGTGGGAGGCCTTCCTGGGATTTGAATCCGTTCAGCTGCTCCTAGGTGGGCAGAGCTGGGTGGGGTGTTTAACCCCCAGAGCCCCACACTGTGCACTCGTGAGCATTCAGTGAGCTAATGGGTGTCTAAACATTTCCTATAAGAGTGTCTAAAACAGAAGATACGCCTTAAACATTCTAACATTGTTTCTTGTCTCTTACTTTTTTGCTTCCAGAGAAGCCTGGATGGCCTTGTCCCACAGGACATATCTGCCCCGTGACCTCTAACTTTGCCCTAACTTCCTTTGTCTCCTCCAGAAAACACAAGGAGACTAGACTTCCATGTTGGCCAATAGGAGCAGAGGCTGTGTGGGGTGTGGTGTGCGTGCGTGCCTGAGGTGGTGGGACAGGAGGTGGAGAAGTTAGACGTGTGTGGACGGTGGCACCCACCCACCCAAATCTAGCCTGAGACCCTTGGGGCTTAAACTCCCAAGGACGAAAAAATAATCAGCTGTCCCCTGATATAGTGGAAGATGTTGTAGGTTGTGGCCCTGGGTGGAATAGGAAAATGAAAATTCTTGAATTTCTGGAGCTTTTAATGCCATCGGAGCCTCTCCACACGGCATTTCTTATTCCTGCAAACCCTGGAGGACTGACTTGCGTTTTAGTGCCCCGTCACTCTGATAGCCCCGGGGGCTGACACGGAATCAGAACCTCTTCCCAGACTCCTCGCTGGAGACAGAAGTTAGGACTCCAAGTCAAGCCCCCTTTTTAAATGAGTTTATTCCCTTCCTTATTGTTTTGTTTTTTTGTTGTTTGTTTTGTTCATCCTCATCTGAGGATATTTTTCCGTTGATTTTTAGAGAGAGTAGAAGAGAGGGAGAGAGACAGAGAGAAACATTGATGTGAAAGAGACACATCGACTGGTTGCCTCCCGATTGTTTCCCCCACCAGGGCCGGGGATCAAGCCTGCAACCCAGGTACATGCCCTTGGCTGGAATCAAACCTGGGACCCTTCAGTCTGAGGGCCAACACTCTATCCACTGAGCCAAACTGGCCAGGTCCCAAGTCAAGTCTTGCCAAGGGTTCCCCTCTGCTGCACAGCCTCGACCCTCCTGTTTCTGAGCCTGAGCCCCCAGACCCAGGCCGAGCTCGGTTCACACCAGGTGGAGGTGGCGTGCAGGCATCCTCACGCGCCTCCTTGAGCTGGCGGGGGTCTGTGTGGGCCGCTCACCCTGTGTCTGTCCTTGCAGGCAGATTCCCCAGGCGACGGCTTCGATGAAGAATGGCAAATGGGACCGAAAGAAGGTGAGCAGCCGGCCTTGCCTCCCCTCACCTGGCTCAGTGCCTGGAGCTCACTCCTGGTGCTGACTTCGGCTTCTTTGCCCGTTTGGTTGCAGTTCATGGGCACCGAGTTGAACGGCAAGACCCTGGGAATTCTTGGCCTGGGGAGGATCGGGAGAGAGGTGGCCGTCCGGATGCAGTCCTTCGGGATGAAGGTAAGGGGTTGGCAGGCTTCCTGTAGGAAGTTTGGAAGAGGCAGCTTTGTGTGCGAGAAGCTGAAGGCTCTGTCCTAAGAGGGTCTGATACCCCCCACCCCTCCCTTTTAGAGCCCCTGGCTTAACCAGGCGGTACAGCCAGCAAGGGAGGGAGCATTACCTGCTGGTGTGCACTCTCGAACTCAGAACCTGGGGCTGCTCGGTGGAGGTCCTTCAGCCCTGGGGTGGGTAATAGTCCTGAGTCCCAGCGGAGAGGGGTCCCGTTTCCTGCCGACCGGCCCTCCCCTGCTGTGAGGCCTCGTTTGCTGTGTCTGTCGCCTGTGCTGATTCAGGAAACATGAGCAAATTTACACCCTTACGACAGAGCAGTTGTCCATCCATCTTCTAGCTCCTCTCCAGGATTCAGCAGAAACTGAACAGTGCTTGTCTGAAAGCTGATAGGATCCTAGAGCTGATGGTGGCTGGAGACCCCACACATTTCTCAGAAATCCTGCCTGCCCCCTGCCTGCCCCCAGGGCCCTGCCTTATCTTATTCTGGGAGGCTTCCGGTTGAGGGCGGGTTATCATCAAAAGCAGAACCACACCTGGGGACGTTGCATAGGGGGAGGCCACTTAGACCAGAGAGGGCCCCCAGATAGGCCAGAGTGACAGGCACCTGGGAGGGCTGGGGGCTGGGAGGGGGTGGGGCACCCCTTTCCCCCAGGGAGGCTTCAGTTAAACA
>NW_005871251.1:970408-979008 GCF_000147115.1 Myotis lucifugus
TAACCCCTGAACATGTCATGTAGTCCAGTGCGACCACTTCCTTGAACCAGGTCCTTTGCCAGGCTTCTGCCTCAATGCGTGTCTGTTTTTGCAAGGATGTAATCTTTAAGACCTCATCCTTGAGGGGTGCCCCCAGGAAAAAAGCCAACGGGCTCAGGTTCCTTGATGGTCAGGGGGAGGAGGTAGATCTCCTCCAGGGACTCCATCTTCCCTTCCGTGACCAGGCGGCCCAGCTTGATGACGGGACCCACTCATTGTCCTCGGCTTTGCCTCGACCTCTGAGACCTCGGCCCAGTCTTTGGAAACCAACATGAGACTGGGAGATCCTGGAAGTCCCTCGATGTCACCCACCCGGGCCATCGACATCACTGTGCTGTCCTGGGAAGTGATGTAACTTGGGAGAACATTGTAACTGAAGACAGAGAGTGGACCAAGAGGCATAGGGGACACTTTGGGAAGTCTGGTTGGGCTGGCCCGGTCGGAACTGCAAAGCATGCAAAGGTTATTGGTTATCATCCCTTTCTCTCCCTGGCGCCTGGGCTAACCTGTGTCCTAATCTGTCACCCAGGCTGGTCTCACTCAGGAGGCTGTTAATGAATGGCTAGCAGCTGGCCCCTTCCAGGGTGTGGTGATCTAAGAGCTGACCCCTTCATATCACGGCAGTTGTAGGGAGAGGCCGTCTTGCGCTCAGAGGCTGGGGATGGACGGTCCCCTTTCCTTTCTTTGTGACTATCTGGTCACTCGGGGAAAGGGGGTCCTTCACGTCCGATGGGAGCTTAGCCAGGTGTCTTCCCAGGACCACCTGGGGCGCGTGTGTTGCGGTTGGGGAGGGAGGTTTTGGTTGTTGGATACTGACACTCGCACAGGCACAGGTCCGAAGGAGCCCTGAGCAGCCACCATAGAGCTGCTGTTGACTTGCTCTGAGCTACGTGGCACAGATGCGGGTTTCCGGGTAATTCTCGAAGCTGGCAGCCTGCTGATGGTCTGAATCTTTTAGGTTTCTCCATAGCATTTTCTGCTTGAAGCTTTTTCCCAGTAGTGTTGCTAAATCACAGGTAATCACTTCGGAGACTCAATGCGTGCATGCTGGCATGTCCTCTGGTCTAGAATGTGTAAAAGACCTACGTGGGCCAGGAGCTGAGCCTTGCACTTTCTTATCAAGGTTTTCTGTGAGGAGCAGACCAGCATCTCACAAGTTCTTTGGTGGCTGGTGTGATGATGAGTTTGACTTAGCCCAGAGGGATGGACATAGGACTGGAGGCACCAGTTGTCACCGATTCTTTTGGGTCCGGCTAACGTGCACTGAGGTCGGCTGTGTCGGATGCTGTGCTCCATGGCCCTGCGGAGTCAATATTATTATCCCAGTTGCAGATACGGAAACTGAGGCCCGGGAAGGTTATGTGCTATGCTCGAGAAAATAGGGCCAGTGAGTGGTGGAGGCCGGCTCAGACTCTGGGTCTCCTGACCGCTAATCTGTGTTCTTTGCCCTGTACCACCCCGGCTGTCTCCACTCCTGACCCCTGTCCTGACCCCTGTCTGTTAAACAGGCCCTTCCCTAGATCAGAAGCTCTCTTATCTCTTATCTCGGTCTGTAGTTGGAATTCCTATGGCCCCAAGAGCAGTGATTTTCAAATTCTTCCCAGAGCTTCAGGCTCTGGGAAGGGGCCCGAGGGTGGGGGGGGGAGGGTATTGGGCCCTCACCTCTGTAGCTTTGAATTGATTTGGTTTTATATTGTGTTTAAGATTTCTTTGTGTGGGGGGGAGAGTGTCGAGGCTAAGCCAAAGAACGTGGCTACAGGGTCGAGTGGGCGTGGCTGGAGGGTGGGCATGGCTGTCAGACTCCATCATTGGAGCCTCCATCTAGGGAACCCGGGCCTTGCCTAGCTCTCCTGCGCCCCCTGCTGAGCCAGGGGGCCTGGAGCAGGCGGGACCAGCCTCCCAAGGCTGCGTCTGTGGCACCCGCTAGAGGTCGCCTTGGAGTTGCCCTGAAAAGGGAGGTTCCTTTGTTGCCCCGACATCAGGAGTCTGTCTTGGGGCTGGGATTGAGGTGGGGAGTCCTTTATGTCTCTCCCCAAGGCTCCTCTCTAGCAATAGACTTCAGATAGTGTTTTTTCCGAAATTGCCCCAACGTTTGCACATTGGACATCTGACCTTTTCCAGGAACCTGCTGACCTTTTCAGGACCCTACTGAGGCATTGGTCCTCGGCTGGCCGATGTCACCCTTCTAGCCCCCACCCCCTACATCAGGGGTCCTCAAACTACGGCCCGCGGGCCACATGCAAATACAAATATTGTATTTGTTCCCGTTTCGTTTTTTTACTTCAAAATAAGATATGTGCAGTGTGCATAGGAATTTGTTCACAGTTTTTTTTTAAACTATAGTCCGGCCCTCCAACGGTCTGAGGGACAGTGAACTGGCCCCCTGTTTAAAAAGTTTGGGGACCCCTGCCCTACATGATCTCCTGGTGCAAGGACGCCAGGTCTTAGCTCACTACCTTTCTGCCCCGATGACTCCAGTTAAAAAAAAACACAAAAAACCCCACAAAAAACAAGAACGGGTTTTCTTTCAAATTCTTCCCCTGCGGATGAGGGAGATACAGTCTCTGTGAAAGAAAGCTGAGTCAGGGCCTGGGGGTGCAGGAGATGGTATCCCCTGGCCCCGCCCACTTCCCTTTAGCCCCAGGCAGGGGCACTTGGCCAGCTGCCCCTTTTCCTGACTTCTGCGAGCCCAGGGTCCTAGAGTTGTGTGAACCCGCTCGTCAGGCTTGGCCTGTGACCTCTCCTCTCCCCGCTCCACATGCCAAAGTGCATCTGGGTTAGAGATGAAGGGGCCATTGTTCCGCAGGCAGCAGGACAAAGAAGACTTGTGAGAATAAGCACAGAATCCTCTCTCCTCCCGCTGGGCATTTTATTTTCCCCACGAGAGAAAAATAGATTTTCTCTGAGGGCCGGGCCATGTGGGCCTGGGTATCACCAGCTGGCGATCCCATAAGGCACCGCGAGGCCGCCTCCTTCCCCAGAGCCTCCACCGCGGTTGGGGTGGGGCCCGCGTGGCTCTCCTTCTTCCACATGGTGATGAAAAGTGGGATCCAAACGCTGCACCTCATCCATAACCACTTTCCGTTGCTTCTCCAGGAGCGCTGGGTTTGGTACAGCCATCTTTGCCATTTTATTTTCTAAAATAACTATGTTTCTGTCATTTTCTTTGCACCTGGTTGCAGGTGCCTCCCAGCTGCTCAGCTGGCTTGTAACCTTGCTCAGGGATGGTGTCTGGCAGCCCAGCTGTTTCTGATGGAGGAGAGATGCTTGCCTCTCGCTCTCCCCTGATTTCTCGGGTGGTCCTGCTCTCTATTGACTGGTCAGCGCCAGGGTGGGGGGTGGTTAGTTAGCCATCACAGCTGGTCCTGGCATCGCCCGCCCACCTGGTTTTGCTGCTTTTCTGAGCCAGGAGCTGAAATACACCTGAAGCCTCGATGTTATCTCCAGGGAGGTGACTGACTATAAATGGCTGCAAGTTGCTCAGCCAGTTTGCTCAGCGGGCTGTCTCAGTTTCCCTCTCCACCTGCTCTGGCTTACTGGCCTTTCTCATTCCCATCACTGATATTCGATGACCTTTGGCCAATTTGATGCTGTCACTAGTCATTTATACCCCCTGGGGCTAGTCACATGGTCTGCCTTCCAAGACCAGGTGCATCTTAAACCCCTAAGAGTAACTCCAGGAGAGGGGACCATCCCCTCCCCGTAGTTGTCAGCACGGGTACTTCACCCCCTTCCCCGATGACGAGTCCTGGTCTCTAACCCTGCACCGCCGCCCCTCCCTCTCTTCTCCCGCACTCTCTGCTCAAGCAGCCAGTGCCCCTGCCGTCGTCTGGCCCTGTGGTCCTCCCTTTCCTGGCTGTGCCCCACACTGATCCCCGAGTGACCGTCCTCCTTCCCCTGGGCTCCCTGCTGCCCAAGGGCTTCCATGCTCCACGGTGCCCGTTGGCCGCACACACGAGCTGCTCCTACATTTATGGTTCAGAGCGTGCAGGCAGACACACCTGCCTCTCAGCTCTGGTCCTGGCCCTTCCTGGTGTGTAAGCCCCTACTATTCAGCGAACTGGTGTCTGCAGAAGGCTTAGCATAGCTTGGTGTATGGTAAATGTTCCCTGGTTGCCATTGTTCATAATACAAATACTAATACTAATGACACACACTCTCTCTCATGACCAGACGGTAGGGTACGACCCCATCATCTCACCAGAGGTCTCGGCCTCCTTTGGCGTTCAGCAGCTGCCCCTGGAGGAGATCTGGCCCCTCTGTGACTTCATCACTGTGCACACCCCTCTCCTGCCTTCCACGACAGGTGGGTGTGTCCCTACCTGGTGGTGGCCACAGAAGCCACAGACCAGATAAGGGTGGGCCCTGTCTAGGGCTTCCATAGACCCTGCGTGTGTGTGTGTGTGTGTGTGTGTGTGTGTGTGATCAGCTCTGCCAGCACCAGCATGGGATGCTTTGTGAGCTGCCCTGCATTAGAGGGGAGGGGTGAGCCCGCAGGGAGTTGTGGGGCACAGGGGTGAGCTGGGGCAACATGTATAACCAGTGCCCCTGGATAGTGCCTGGGCCACTGCAGGCTTTTCTGGTTCCGGACCCACTGGAAGGAGGCATATCTCAGGGACTTCTAGGAGGTTTCTAAACTGAGTCTGGCCCAGCGCATCAGAGGGGAGAGGGGAGACCTGAGAGTATTGTCCTGCAGGAAGTAGGCCAACACTCCTACTGGAGTGATTGGGGAGGCGGGGGAGTGTGCCCTGCTGGCATGGCCAAGGGTGATCCCGAGTGGGGGTGATAAAAGGATTAAGAAAAGACAGACATGAGAATGAAAGCTGGGTCTCGGTGGGACACTGCTTCTCTGATGGAGAGAGACAGCGACCACGCCCACAAGCCGTGTCTTTATTTTATAGCAGATGCCACGAGGCAAAGTAAGGGCGTGATCACGTTGTTTACAGCATTCTCATTAGTTTCAATCCCACTCCACTACATGCACCTGAACTCTATCACTCAGGCACGTGGGGCCACGTGTTCGGACCACAGGCTCAAGGTCACGACTATAGCTGTTGGCTATAATTGTGCTGGGAGGGCTCTGCCATCCAAGCTGGGACTTGCACGTGGCCATGAGAGGACTGTGCCCTCTCAGTAGTCCGAGGCTTGAACCTGTCAAACACTCTGGCCGCGCCCCACAGGGGAGCTGGGTGGGGAGGGGGTCCGAGCTGCAGCCAAGCCGGGCAGTGGGATCCTGGCACCATCGTGGACCGCCTCCCTCCCTCCCTCCAGGCCTGCTGAACGACAGCACCTTCGCCCTGTGCAAGAAGGGCGTGCGCGTGGTGAACTGCGCCCGCGGAGGGATCGTGGACGAGGGCGCCCTGCTCCGGGCCCTGCAGTCGGGGCAGTGCGCGGGCGCAGCGCTGGACGTGTTCACAGAGGTGAGTGCCCGCGTGGGCGGGAGGGGAGGCGCGGGGCGGGGCTGGGGGTGGGTGGGGCAGGAGGCCCTCAGGTCATGTCTCTGTCCCCGGTAAAGGGGAGAAATAGTCCCGTTAGGTCGGACGTTCCTGGTCTGGGCCGCGTTACAGCTGCAGAGAAGGCAGCAGCAGCACATGGTTCTGCGGCCCGGCCTGGGGCAGGGAGAGAGGTTTCATGCATTGATGCGGGTCTGATGAAGCGAACCCCGCCAAGTCCGCCCAGTGCCCTTGGCTCTCCCTGCCCTTCCTCTCTCCCGGGAGGGAGGGAAGCCCGAGGACAGAGGTTAGAAGCTCCCCGGTCCCCGGGGTGGGCTGCTCTCCTAGGTCTCCCTCCCCGACCCCCTGACCCCCACCCTGCCCGCGCCAGACCCAGCGATGAAGGGTGCATTTCCCCTTGAATCCCGTCGCCGCCTAAACACCAGGAGTCCAGGGGAGAGCGCGTGGACCTTGGCGAAGGCAGGGAGTGGGTGCTGGGCATGTATGAACTGTGTGGCCTTGGCGAGTCCCCGCCCTCTCTGAGCCCCCATAGCACTCGCTGTCCAGTCCCTGCCCAGGGTGCACGGTGCACTGGGCCTGTTTCTGGTGACCTTTCTGGACTAGATGGTAAGGTCCCTGAGGGCGGGTGTGCCTGGCCCTTCCCTGGGTTGCCGTCCCCTGGCCCTCGGCCTCCTCGGAGCACTGACTGCCACAGCCTGGGCCCCGGGTGATGTGGGAGCCCACAGAGCCCTGGGGACAGTGCCCAGCAGAGAAGAGCCTACGCCCCGTTCCCAAGGGCACTGCTCGGCGAGCAGAAGGGGTGGAGGGACCCTGGAGTGTGGGGCGGAGGCGCCCAGGCGGCCACCCTCGGTGTCTGCAAACAGCATGACAGTGAGCGCAGGGGGCGGGGCGTTCAGGGAAAAGCAGCAACCACAGGAGGTACCACGGCCGAGAGCCTCTTGCATTACGGGTGTGTAATCACCACGATGGTATGAGGTAGGCAGTGCTCACCCACTTCTCAGGGAGGGAAACTGAGGCTCGGGAAGATGGAGACTTGCCCAGAGGCACATTTGAATGTGGTCCACAGCTCTGTCCACCGCTTTGCTGCGGTGGGACATCCATGAGGAAGCCGGTCACTGAGTCCAGTGACCACGCTGACGAAATAAGAGTAGGAGGTGCCTTCCCTCCTGCCAACTTCCCGGTCCCCCTCTGGGCAGGAGCCGCCGCGGGACCGCGCCTTGGTGGACCACGAGAACGTCATCAGCTGCCCCCACCTGGGCGCCAGCACCAAGGAGGCCCAGAGCCGCTGCGGGGAGGAGATCGCTGTCCAGTTCGTGGACATGGTGAAGGGGAGAGCCCTTGCGGGGGTCGTAAGTATCCCCGGTGGGGTGGGGCCCGGAGGTTAGAGGGAGGAGCAGGGGTCTTGGCGATGGGAATGGGGACAGCGGGGACAGCGTGGTGTGGTGGCCAGATTCTGCTCTGGGAGCCAAGATAAGATTCCGGGGGTTGGGGTGGGGGTGGGGACGGTGGCAGGAGCTGGCCTGCCCCTCGCCTGGATGCCCAGGCCTGGCAGCAGGGAGCCCAGCTCCGCCCTGACGTGTAGCCTTGTGCGGAGATTGAGGTTCTCCCCAGGGCCCAGCATCTGGGAAAGGCTCCTTTGTTCTCCGAAGGCCTGCGAATGCAGGGGTGAGGCTGGGCTGAGGGCTGGACTCCCGTGGGGCGGGGCGATGGAGAAAGCCCCTGAGGTTGAGGGTCCCTCTTAGTTGCACACGTCCTCGGCCTGCCTCAGGCTCCCAGCCACCCAGCTGTTCGACTCTGCTCCCACCGCTTCCTAACCTCAGCCCCTCCCTGTCTCCCTGCAGGTGAATGCCCAGGCCCTTACCAGCGCCTTCTCTCCGCACACCAAACCTTGGCTCGGTCTGGCTGAAGCTCTGGGGACTCTGATGCGAGCCTGGGCGGGGTCCCCCAAAGGGACCATCCAGGTGGTAACGCAGGGTGAGCGGGGGACCCTGCAGAGGGAAGGGAAGAGGGGTGTGGACCCTGCACCCCACTAGGGGTGTCTGCTGCTGGTCAGACAGGGACTCGGAGGTGACCCTGGTCTTGGGACTCCATGTCCCACTTTCTGAGTATCAGCTCACTTGCTACTGAGTGGAGACAGAAGAGGAGGGACAAAAAGTCATTGGGAAATATGCTTAATCTTCACAAATCACATGATTTTAAAGATGTGCGTGTTTGTGTGGTAGTTTAAAGGTGTGCGTGTTTGGGGTGCAAGAGAAACCTCCACTCAGACAGAGTTTCCCATGAGAGGCGGTGGGATTGGCGGCGGGAGTCCTGGTTAAGTGACATGGAGTTTGATTCTGGTTTCGACCCTGTCACTTTCCTGCTGGGTGGCATTCCGGTCTCCGAGCCGTGTTCTTCATGTGTGACGTGTGAGTCAGGATGGGTGTGCCAGACGGGGTGTGGGGACTTTCTGTGCTCTGACAGCCTAAGATGGGCCCTGGGACTAGCTGGTGGCCTTGGGGGCATTTGCTCAGCCGTGACGTGGGAACAGAACAGCGCCCTCTGTCGGCCCCTCGGTGACTGTGCAGGTCCAGCCGGCTGCAGAGGTGCTGGAGAGACCGGAGGCTCTAGCATGGCAGAGACGTCCCTCCCCATTGACTGTTGACTCTTGGGGAGAGGTTGGGGGTGGGGCAGGTAGACCCTGAGCGTTGTCCGTCCTGGGCCAGGCCCGAGCCAGGGGATCCCCCCTGGCTTGGGTGCCCAGGCCACAAGGCAGGGGGAGCTGGGCCACAATTCCTTCAATTACCCCTTTCTTCTACTTGCTGAGGCCAGCAAGGGGAGTGAGTGCCAGAATGACAGGCAGGCCAGGGCGGCCGGGCCATGGAAAGGTGTGGGGGGCACTGGATTTGGGCTGAGTTTTGGAGATGAGTTCTTCCGACTGGATGAGCGTGCCCTCGGGTCCAGACCTGGACAGGGCCAGGCTGGGCCAGCCTCTGGGGCAGGTCTGCTGACCACCGTGTGTCGGCTCCCCGGGGGAAAGCAGGACTGCCCAGGCAGGCTGGAATCGGGGTCCCCAGGGTGTGAGGAGCTGTGACCAAGGTGGGTGCTGGGGTCTCCTGCCCCCCCTGT
>NW_005871251.1:979108-989533 GCF_000147115.1 Myotis lucifugus
GGACTGCCTGAGCCCCGCAGTCATTGTCGGCCTCCTCAGAGACGCCTCCAATCACGCGGACGTGAACCTGGTGAACGCCAAGCTGCTGGTGAAGGAGGCCGGCCTCAATGTGGGTGCCCACCCTCCTCACCCAGTGGGCACAGCCCTTCTCCCCCTGCGTGTTCAGAGCACACCCCCAGCCCTGATCAGTGAGTGGGAGCCCTGGGGCTGGTCCTGCCACGGACAGTCTGCCTGTGAGAGGTGGCGCAGGTGATGTCTGCATCTGCAAAGCGGGGCTACCGCCTGCCTCCGAGCTCTGCTGTGCGGGAAAGTGCTGTGTGTGTGCACGTCGGTGCCAGCACCCCCATTGCACAGCCGGGAACACTGAGGAGCCAGTTTGCGTCTGGCTGGGGGGCTGGGAGGCTGGGAAGCAGCCTCGTGTGCTCAGCCTCTGGCTCCATCCAGGGCTGCATTCACCATCGAGCCCGGTTCCTTGCTGAGCTTGCACACTCCTTGGGAGCTGGCAACGCATCCTCTTCGCCTCTGCTGCCCTCGTGGCTTTTCTTTGGCGTCTTTCCCTCTGGTTCCCTTTGTAGATCAAAGCTTGTGTTTCTTAGCCAGTGGGAGCTGGCAGCAGCCATGGGAAGCAGGGCTCCCACAGCCCCCCTCCTGCCCCCTCTCCACACCTACATCCCAGTGAGGCCACTGGTTCTGTGCAGGAAGCAGTGAGCAGGAGGGGCCAGGCTGGGTCAGCCCGCAGGCAGACCTGCTCACCCAGGTCCTCACAGACCCGCCTCCCTTCCTCCCTCATTTCCACCCCCCCTCCAAGCTGTTACCTGTACCACCAGGCAGATCTGTCCTTCCCTGTGGGGGCCACTGACTCTTCCCCCGGCTCTGAATGGCTGACCCAGTGGGCCAGGCTGAAGCCCTACACATCGGCCATGGGGCTGAGGGAGAGGGTGGGCGTGATGCCGCCAGGAGGCGTAACCGTGCCCCTGCCTTCTCTCTGCAGGTAACCTCCTCCCATAACCCCGCTGTGCCAGGAGAGCAAGGATGCGGGGAAGGCCTCCTGAGCGTGGCCCTGGCAGGTGCCCCCTACGAGGCTGTGGGCTTTGTCCAGGGCACCACACCTGTGCTGCAGGCACTCAACGGAGCTGCCTTCAGACCAGAAGTGCCTCTCCGCAGGGGGCTGCCCCTGCTCCTGTTCCGGGCTCAGCCCTCCAACCCTGCCATGCTGCCTACCATGATTGGTGAGGAGGGGGCCTGTGGGACGGGCTGGTGTCCTGAGGCGGAGGTTGGTTGCGGGAGGGGGTGTCCTGTCTTTGGTTGATCTCTTCCCTCCTCCCCCATCTTCCCTCTGAGATTTGACAGTCTGTGCCATCTTGAGCTGCCCAGTCCCCTGGCGCCTGGGCTGTGGGGAGTTTTGGAGCACTTCCTGGCAGAGAGCGAGTGAGTTCTCGACAGGCCCAATTTCTCCATCCCTGCCAGCTGCGCCGAAGAATGAAGAACGGGCCTGCTTTGTTCTCTCGCTGTTGTTCTGATGAAGCTGGCAGCCAGCCAGTCAGGCAATTGCTCTAGCTCAGTGGCTCACTCCCTGCCTCGCCCGATGCTCTCTGGAATAAAGCTGAGCAAGTGTTCCCCCTCTCAGCTCTCCGATCCAGATGCCATCAACCTCCACTGCAGCAGCCATCACAGCAGCCCAAGACTCCTGGCCCCTCGCGTCTCCTTTCCCATACTCCGGGCCAACCAAGGGTTTCTTCTTCCCAGGGCTCCTGGCGGAGGCAGGCGTGCAGCTGCTGTCCTACCAGACCTCGGTGGTGTCCGACGGGGAGACCTGGCACGTCATGGGCATCTCCTCCCTGCTGCCCAGCCTGGACGCCTGGAAGCAGCATGTGACTGAGGCCTTTCAGTTCCATTTCTGACCTTGGGGCTCACCGGGACCAGCCTTGGGGGCTTTGTGATCAACACGGAGAGGTCACATCCCCGGGGCTGACACCACTTACGTGGTCTGACCCCTGTAATAACCACCTAATAAACAGCCCACCCCCCCACCCCCAATCTTCTTGTCTTTGTGTTGTCATTACCCACAAGTGCCCCTAGAGGGTGCCCACTGGCAGCCAGGGGGGTGGCTCTGGCTGCAGGAGCCTAGGGCGCAGGGAGGGGGACCTGGATAGGCAAACTGCATGCCTGGGTGTGGACACTCCTGTGTCAGGTTATTCAGAGGCTTTTTTACAGGAACAAAGCTTGGCATTTCAGATCCCCTCCATCTGGAACTGTACATGCATATTAATAAATATATGCAGCGCTATGTGCCTGGCCTTGGGCTAGGTGACTTGCCTAGGAGGAGCAGTAAAACCCAGACTTTTCCCACCAAATCTCCATCTGGTGGGAGGGCAGCACGCACAGGCCACGGGGAGAAGTGCAGGAAGTGCCGCAGCAGGAGCCATGAATTCTGTGGAGGCCGGGGAGGAGCAACTCCGCTGGGGATGGCTTCTCTCAGGTGTTGGGAGGTTTGTTAGGGGCAGAAAGTGTGAGACGAGGCATGAGAATATTAGGCGAGTTTACAAAGCCAGCTCAGTATGGGTTGGATAGTATATTGATTTTTTAACAAAGATGATTTTTATGAAACATGACAACGGCACTCACTCCCTGATCCCACGTTTTTCAGCTTGTGAGGGTTTTCCCGTTAGTAGGGGATGCTGCGTCTCTAGCCTGTGCCCGGTTGCTTCCGGTTTTGAGACTGCTGCCTGGGGTTAAAGCCTGGCACAGGGCATCTGATTGGCACGGACAGGAGCGAACCCACCACTTGGGCCTCCTCTGTGGTTGAGCTAAAGGTTGGCAGGACTGCCACCAGCTGACCGCTGTGCTGGCATCTGCAGGGAGCTCAGAGCTGGTCTGTCCTCGCCTCGCTGGAGGGGCTGGGCCTGGACCGGAACAGCAGGCCTGACTGAGCAGCTCTGACTTTGCGCACAGAGCTCATGGGAGTACCTGAGGCAGGTGGTGAACCTTGGTTTTGTTTTTTTTAAATTTTTTTATTCCTGTGCCTTTGAGTTGACAGCAGGTCTCAGTCTTACACAGAGCCTCTTGCACAGAAGACGCTACTTGGGAGATCTCAGGAAAGGCATCTATTGTCTGCCAGGGATGCCAACCAGACTGAGGGCCCCCAACCAGCTTGCTGAGGGAGTGGGAGCAGGGGGTCAGCAGAGGGATCGGCTAAGGGGCAGCCACAGCTGGTGAAATAGAGCTGGAGTTGAGCACCTGGGAGGGAGTCAGCTGATGCTGGATTAGCGGCTCAAATTGGGGTTTATCTCGGATTTTCTGGTGCCTGTTGGGAAATGAACAGCCTTGGGCAGAGAGCAAAGTGGGCGGGCAGGCGGACCCAACCTCTTCCCACGGGCCTAGTGCCCCATTGTCCCTAGCAACCCCCACCCCCCAGCCTGCTCCCCACCCATGGAGGAAACTCTCTCGTTGGGGTGGCTGAAGCAACTGGCTAAAAGGAAATGAATGGCGGCAACGTGGTGTCCACCCCCCCCCCCCCACCCGGTCCCGGCCTCAGGTCAGCCCCCACCTCCCTGATCCTTTGGTATTTTATAAGAGGTTCCTGGGAAAAGGGGGGCCCTCCCCCAAGAGGGAAAAAAAGTCCTCTGGGGGGAAAGGTTCCTTCTAGGTTTCTTTCATGTTTTTTTGGCTGGAGGAGCCAAGACGTAACCTATTACACCCCTCCCAGGTTTATTTGTTCAGATGCCACTGGCCAGGCGGGGAGCTTTGATCCGCAAGCTCTCGCAGTCCTGTCTGGCCCCTGTCTGCTGGCTCTCCTGGGCGGCTGTCCTGGGTCAGGGAGGGAAACTGGGCCACCCTGTGTGCTGCACCACCCTGGTCTCCCTGTACCTCCCAGAGAAAAGAAAGGAGGGGAGACCATGCTCAGCAACTCACTGCTGGGGGCAGGTGCCAGGGCAGGGCAGGAGCCTGGAGGCTCAGCAGGCTTCTCTCCAGGAAACAGAAGAACCCTTCCCTCCTTTTCTGTGTTGAGTATTTAATTTAATTTAATGTTGTTGTTAATCCTCACCCAAGGCTAGTTTTCCCATGGATTTTTAGATAGAGAGTGGAAGGGGAGGGAGAAGGCAAGAAAAGAGAGAGAGAGAGGAGAGAGAGAGAGAGAGAGAGAGAGAGAGAGAGAGAGAGAGAGAGAAGCATCAGTGTAAGAGAATCGATTGGTTGCCTCCTGCACCCACGGGACTGAGCTGGGGATCCAACCTGCAACCCAGGTACTCGGCCTTGACTGGGAGTTGAACCAGTGACCTTTCAGTGCACGGGCCGGCGCTCCAACCACTGAGCCAGGGCATGAATATTTAATTTTATTTTCTTGTTTGTGACTTCTGGGGCCTGGTTGCCTCTCTTGCCTTTAACTTTTGTTAAGTGATTATATACATTTCAGGTGTACAGCATTGGAATTCGACAACTGTATACACCACAAAGTCATCACCCCCCAGTCTAGCTATTGTCCAGCACCACACCATCGTCCCCTTCCCCCTCTCCCTTCCCCCCGCCCATGTCTCTATCTTTTTAATGGCGCTATATCAGCTGAGTACCAGGTATAAAATTGAGAAATTCACAGAAAACCCAAAGAAAGAATAAAGATATAACAGCACAGGAACGTAATAATAATAACAATACAAACAGCTATAACAAACGATAGACGAGTCGTCGGGATCTGGAGACAAGGATCTGCCACGCTGCGGGAGGTCCGGGCTAGGCCTCCCTCCATCTCCACGAAGGGCCCTGGCCCACAGCGCACGGCGCCTGGCAGTGATGCAGCAGGAGAAGGCATGCGGGCCCCGGAGGGGGGCTGTCACTCCACAGGGCCCGGGCTGACGGGGACAGCGTGTCCAATCCATTCTGTTTACCAGCTAAGAGTGGGTGGGTGGTGGTTTGTTTGTATATGATTCGTGGGCAAAAGCTGTGCTAGCATACTTTTCCCAGGGCCGCTCCGTGGAGCTGTGGGATTTAAGAAGCAAAACAAGGCCATTGAATATTGAGTCTCATCCAGGGCACCCGCCCTCAGTCCATGCTTCTTGCCCGAGGCAGGGCTGTGCACAGGGGCTCTCTCTCCTAACTGCATCCTCAGGGCTGGCTGGGGTGCTCCACGGTCTCCCCTCCCAGCTCCAAGCCCTGCTGCCCGCCCGAGGGACCGGTGCCGGGAGCCAGGGCTGGCAGAGCCCCCTTGACACGGTCTGTCTGAGAGGCCAGCAGGCTGGGCAGGGCCGCGCAGAGGCCCAAAGAGCTTGCCGAGCACTGCCCTGACTCAAAGTCCTATTTCAGCTCTGAGCTCGTCAGTGTGGGTTCCTTCCCGGGTGAGTGATGGGCATGAGCAGGCCCAGCTTTCTCTCACAGGCACAGCGCGGCCTCAGCCCGGAGGGAAGCTGGTCCACCCCGAGAGGGAGGGGGCTGGACCCTGAAATTCTCCCTTCAAAATCCCAAATGTCATTCTCCCTCCGCCACACACCTTGAAAAACCCAAGTGTCTCTCTTTTTCCCTCCTGCCCTCTCTCCTTCCCCTGCCCCTCTCTCTTCCCCCCCCCTCATGACTGAACCAGCTTGGCATACTTAACAGCCCCCTCTTTGCCACTGACTTTCCCGTAAGAACCATATTTCAAACAAACAAACAAACATCTGAGCTCCCTGGCAGTGTCAGCATCTGGTGAAGCTGCCCCCTGAGCCTGCCTTCTCACCACAGCCTGCAGCCCCACCCTCCTCGCCTGGCCCCTGACCCCCCACCGAGCAGCTGGCAGGGCTGGGAGTGAGCTGGGGCCCCCCTCAGCCTGCAGTTTTCTGCTTTATCTCAGAATCTCCTTTATCCCTGGACTTTTCCCTCCTGTCTCCTATTCCACACCCTGCCCTTGGCAAACCTTTTCATTCTTCCCCCTTCGTCTCCCAAAGGAAGGAAACAATAATAAATAAATAAATAAAAGCCCCAGACAAATATAGAGGAAGTATTTGGGCGTGAGACCGTGTTTATTGAGGTGTATGGGCTATAAGAGAAATTGCTCCTCACTCCTCTGCGTATCTTACCAACTTGGAAGGCAGATAAACTGAAGGCAGATATCTGGGTCCATGAACTCTAAGATTCCGAATATTTGATTTTTCTTTTAAAAAGTAGCTTAAAAGCCCTAGCTGGTTTGGCTCAGTGGATAGAGCACCGGCCCTCGGACTGAAGGGTCTCAGGTTCGATTCCAGTCGAGGGCACGTACCTCTGTTGCAAGCTTGATCCCGGCCCTGGTTGGGGTGTGGACGGGAGGCAACCAATTGATGTGTCTCTCTCACATTGATGTTTCTCTCTCTCTCTCTCTTTCTCCCCCTTCCTTCCACTCTCTCAAAAAGTCAATGGAAAAATATTTGCGGGTCAGGATTAACAACAACATTCCACCTCTTCTGGCCCCATTCCACTCCCATTAAACTCTTCTCTCCTTAAGATCCTGCTCTTATGAATCTGTCCATACCACACTGCTGTGTGTCTTTTCTGAAGCTATTCATTTTCCTGACTGATCTCGCCCCTTTGTGGTTTTTTAAAAATATATTTTTACTGATTTCAGCGAGGAAGGGAGAGGGAGAGAGAGATAGAAACATCAATGATGAGAGAGAATCATTGATTGGCTACCTCCTGCACGCCCCCTACTGGAGATTAAGCCCAAAACTCGGGCATGTGCCCTTGACTGGAATTGAACCTGGGACCCCTCAGTCCGCAGGCTGATGCTCTATCCACTGAGCCAAACCAGCTAGGGCTGATCTCGCCCCTTTGGATTAATGAATCCCATAGGTTCAAGGCCACAGCCTGCTTCCCCGTAAGGTGCTAACTTTGTTTTATCGAGCTTCTAGGGAGCTTCCTGGCATATGCAGATCAGATAAACACGTTGACTCTCTTTTTCACATTGAGATTTAAAAACACGCCTCTCCCCCCTGCTCTGGGCTTTCCAGGGCAAAGAGTCCTAGTGTTTTTCTTGGTCTTCATGCTACAAACTCCCCACCTCTGACCATGTTGGGAGCTACAAACCCTCCTGGGCCTAGTTACACCATCAGAACTGCATCTGTTTCGCGGAGGAAAACGTTCCTGCCGCCAACCCTGCAACATTCCACTCACCACCTTCAGACCGGACACCGGGCGTACTTTCGGCGATGCAGCTCATCCACTCTCTCCAGGTACCAGGTGCCTGGGAAAAGGCTGGTGGTGTCAGCAGGGGGTGAGAAATTCACTGGGGGATAAGGAGAGGAGGCAAGACTCAAGACGAGCTCTATGCGATTGGGGAAGAGAAAATAGTAACAGGGACGCCTACAGCTCCGTGGGACGCTCTTCTGGCTGCATAGTAAAACAAAGACTTATTTGATATTTATTTTATATATTTAAATGCCATTTAACAAAGAAAAATCAACCAAAAAATGAGTTCGCGTGTCACCTCCAACACGCGTGTCATAGGTTCGCCATCACTGGTCTAGTCCATAGGCTGGGCTATTAGGCATTTTATTACAGGAGTTTGACATTCTCCTTCAGTAAACATGGCCTTCCTCCACTGACACAGTCACCATGTGCTTTTTGGGTCAATGGGACTGAGCTTGAGGTGTACCTCAGAGCTTCCCGTTTCCTATCAGACACTTCCTTCTGCGCCCTAAGCCCTCTGGCCCTGGTTTATTATAGTATTTCAGTGTTTTGTCCATGGATGTTCATCTCAGAGGTCCTATTTTTATTTTTACTGTTTTGTTTTTTTTCTTTGCTCTATCATGTCCCCTGTTCCAGATAAGATTGATGGCTGCTCCACCTAGGTTTTCTGGAACATTCCAAATTCCATAGGTTCTATCCCCTTTTCAGACCACGGTAAAAACCATGTATCTCAAGATTTGCTTCAGAAAATACAGTTTTCCGAAGCTCTTCATCTTCCTGCCCTTTCCTTACCCTTGTGGAAGAATTGTTCTCTTTGGTCCATTATTTCTGTGAACTCCTCAGGAGACATGCGCTTCCGGGAGTCCAGGCGTTTTGGCAGGTTGGACAGACTAGAAACCAGGTTTGCCAGGGGGGAGCCTGGGAAGCAAAAGCAAGATGGATAAACCGGCTTCATTGTCATTGTCACTGCTACCAGCCACCAGCCCAGTAGAGAGCAAGGGTGTGTGGGAGCTCCAACCTGGGGGGACAGTGCCCTGTGTGTGGCTTGGAAGCCAGGAAATGATGAAGGCCAGCAAACACGATGCTGGCAAAACACAGGGGCAGACACACTCATCTAGTCAAGGTACATCTCACGCCGCGTTTAGATGCGCGACTTTCACTGCATTCGTCAGAAAGCAATCATCAGCTGCTTACTGGGTACCTCAAATCCGCCCACGTCTCTTGAACCAGCTGCAACCAAGCCACCCTTACTCTCACCTGCACTATTTGCTGGACCAGCTTGACTGGGTTCCCCAAATCTACCTTGGTGCCAGGGCAGCGCTTCAAATACGCAAATCAGACAAACCTGCCCCATGGCTTCAATCCCTTTAGGGGTTTCCCTTGTTCTTAATCACATTATTCGGTGAGGGCGGGAGCCTCCCTGGCGGTGAGGCAGAACATTGTTTCTTCGGGTAAGAAGCACCTGGTAGAAAGACGGACTCACCCGGAGAAGCATCCTGGGACGCGCGAAATGAGAAGAAACTTGCTGCCAGGCCTGAGCCGTAGGAGAAGGCGCCGATCCTGGAGCCGGCCAGCTCTTGGGCAGAGTGACTGCAGGGGAGGAAATCAAAACCCAGAAAGCGCACCGGCATTGTATCCTGTGCTCCTCACACACAACCACCCTATCGACTCAATCTAGTTCACCTCTTGCCACTGGAAATGGGCTCCCAGCACTCACACAAAGAGGGGCTTTGGACTCTGGGGATAGGCCCGGAAGGAGAAAATATGCCGAGAAGGAAGCAGCTAAAATCCAAGGTGCAGAAGGCACAGGGAGCGAAAAGGAATTTCGGGGTGTAAAGGAGCTTCTCCCCACCCCTGAAGACAAGGTGAGTTCGGTGAACTCTGAAGGCATCTCCGAATGGAGACCAGACCACTGGACTCACCTGCAGGCTTCTACACTGACTGGTAGTGCTCTCGTCCCCCCATTAGCAATAATTTCACCAAGTTTGTTTATTTATTTATTTTAAAATATGTTTTTCTTGGTTTTTAGGGAGAGAGGAAGGGAGAGGGATAGAGAGATGAACATCGATGAGAGAGAAACATCATCGATCAGCTGCTTCCTGCATGCCCCCTGCTAGGGATCGAACCAAGTGATCTCTTGGTTCATGGGTTGATACTCAACCACTGAGCCACACCACCTGGGCAATTTCGCCAAGTTTATATATATGCATCTCCTAGATTATATGCATGTACTATAGATAGTACATGTATTTCCTTCTAAACCTCACAACATAGAATGTCAATAGAAATAACAACATTTGAGCATCTGCTGAGTGTTATTACAGTTCTAATTGCTTTAGGCATTTAACACTCATCAAAACCCAACAAGGTACATAACGTTGTTGCACATATTTTATAGATGGGGAAAGGGAGGCTCATAGAGGTTAAGTCTTTTCTCAAGGTCAAAGTTAAAAAGTGGTAAAGTTGTGGACTCTAAAACTAGACTCTCTTAACCAGGAATCTTTACTAAGTATAGAGATTTTAAGTGGATGAGATAAAAATATGCATAAAAGTTCCTCTGTTTTCTTGCTGCATAGAGTAGCTCTTGCACATCCCCTGACATAATACATGAACTTCACTTTGGAGATGACTGTTTAATACTGATTGTAAACCTCCTATACACACCATTAGAATAAGGTTCTTTCACCTCCCTCCATCCCTTCCTCCCTCCCTGCCTTCCTCTCTTCCTTCCTTCTTAAAAAAAAATTCTGAACCACAAGAGGACCCAGGCTTGGTTGACCCCTGAGGCCATGGGTGGGTTGGGAGGTGGGCCGGACGCCATACTCACTGGGACAGAAGTGAGGCCAGGCACCCATACAGGGAGGAGGTGTACGTGTTCCCATTGTGCGTGGAGAGGTAAAGAGAGGCCTTGGTTTTCTTGTTGAACATGTCCAGAGAGGCCTTCAGGAGAGCTTTGTCCATGTCCTTGTTGGTGTAGGTGTCTTCCAGCTTTAGCCCCCTGTGAGGCAGCCAGAGGAACAGGCCAGGTGAGAGCCCCAGGAGGGGAGGGAGGCAGCTCTGGAGGGGAAGTAATGCTCTGGAGCAGCGGTCACCAACCTTTCGGACCTCATGGACCACCAGTGGTCCATGGACCATCGGTTGGTGACTGCTGCTCTGGAGGGAAGACTCCGGGGCACATGTTTTTTGGTTTTGTTTGTTTTTTCAAATAATTCTTTATTGTTGAAAGTGTTACATATGTCCCCTTTCCCCCATGATCCCGCCTCCAACCCACCCCCTCCTTCCCCTCCCTGCCCCAGG
>NW_005871251.1:989870-992638 GCF_000147115.1 Myotis lucifugus
CCATCTGTTCATCAGTTATTTTGTACTTAGAAGGAGCCACGTGTTTTTATTATAGAATATTTAGAAAATGCAGAAAAAGTGCAAAGATGAAGATGTCCCTAATAGTCTACCATTCAGAGAGAGCGCTTAGGTCATATATTTTGTGTGGGATCGATCTCTACTTTCATACAGTTTATTGGAAAATAAAATCATTCTTACATTCTGTTTAGCACGCACCCTTAACTGGTTTTCTCTATGGCAATAGATCACCTTCTACAACAGTATTATAAAGGCTGCAAGGATGGGTCATGATAGCATTGGCCCTCCATTGGCCCATCTCCCATTCCTATCCTCACCAGTTCAAACACTACTCAGAAAACCTACATGTTCTTTTAAACATGTGGAATCACTGAGCCAGAAGCTATGCATATCATTAAGCCCTATACTCCCTGTTTTCCTACTACTTCCCAAAACCCTTGTATCAATATCCACTAATTGCCCCATTTTCCCGTAGCCTCGTCAATTCTGGGCATTCAAATTTCAAAAAGGCCGCACAAAGAACATGGTAACCTGTTCAACTTCGTTACCAATGAGCATGCACATTAAAAAATATGATTATGTGCATTTCTTCTTTGAGGAAATTCCTTATCCATATCCTTGGCTCAGTTTTCTACTAAAGTGCTTATCTTATTATTGATGCGATTTCATATATTAAATATATTAGGTTATTATCTTTGTATGTTCGAATTCTTTTCATGGAGCAGGTCTCGTAAGTGGTGTTTGTGCTCATGTTGGTGTTTGTTAGTGGCAGGGGTAGCAGCAGTTTGCAATAGGGACAGATATTGCTGGGATATTACGACACCTGAACAGGGACCAAGAAGAGAGGGAACGTTCTCTTCCTAGTGGGGACTGTCTGTATTGAAGATTCGTTTTGTTCCTAATTATCTTGGAGTCGTGCATCCATAAATGGCATTCTTCCTGCCTTATTGACCTCTAAGAGGGTGAGCTGGACTATCTCGATTTTGTAGATGGGGGAACTGAGGCAACAAGCAAGGCATTGATGGAGTCCACGGTGAGTGAGAATTAGACTGGACACTGGCTGAGCTGCTGTCCTGTACAGGGATTGTTTCTGGGTGTTCCTGTCCATATAAACTGTGAGAGCCTCTAGGCAGAGAGCATAGAGTCACCCTTGCTTCTGTGTCCCTAGAGTTTAGGAAGATGCCTGGCACATAGCTGACGTTCATCGAATGTTTACTGACTGCACGATGTAGCCACACCCTCTTTCCCCTTTGTCTTGTTCTCTGAAGCTTCTTATAGTCCCATGATCCAAGTTGCCGGCAAACTCCCTGTGCTCCTGAGATAAAGGTGGAGGACCCTATGTGGACATTAACCCACTAACCCACGCAAGACTTGGTGTCATTTCTGTTGTTGGAGGAGTGTCCTTTTCCCCTACAGGAGTGGCTGGTGGTCCAGACTCAAGGCTGGAGGAAGCCTCTTCCTTCCTCACGCCTCCTGACTGACCCTCTAGGCCAGCGGTTCTCAACCTGTGGGTCGTGACCCCTTTGGCGGTCGAACGACCCTTTCACAGGGGTCGCCTAAGACCATCCTGCACATCAGATATTTACATGACGATTCATAACAGTAGCAACATGACAGTTATGAAGTAGCAACGAAAATAATTTTATGGTTGGGTCACACCATGAAGAACTGTATTTAAAGGGCCAGAAGGTTGAGGACCCCTGCTCTAGGCTCTCCACAAAGAGACTCACCGGAAGGCCTCCAGCCCCTTGTAGCGGCTGCTCTGAGAGTCGCTGCCAGCCGATAGGAAGTCATTGTACATCAGGCGAGCCAGCGATTTCTGGACCAACTTGCAGAAGGGTGAGTGGAAGATCATGAACTGTAAGTCATCCAGAGTGAAGGTTCGGTCGATGCCAGCTGGGAGGGAAAGTGTGAAAACAAGGAGGTGACATGATTGATAGATAAGCCACTGAGACCTTGGCTCCAACATCTAACTGTGCCGAGGGACGCCGGGCCCCACCTCCAGCAAACACTCCCGCAAGCACTTAACTAAACACCCGACTTACACAGAAGGAAGGGAAAGAAACAGCTAGATGCTTCCTGTCTGCTATGGCCAACCTCTGTGAAAGCGAATTCCTCCCCATCCACCTTGTGTCCTATCATTTTCTCTCTTGTCCAGAGGAGGACACAGTGTCTACAAAATACAAAGTTAAGTTATGTGTCCAAAGTCACAGCTCCAAAATGGTTGGCTCTGGATTCCTGTTCCGATGCCTCTCACTCTACACTTCAGACAGTTTCTCTCACTTCGAAGGGAAGGGCGATGCACCCTCTGCCCTTAGGGGGAAGTTTACAAATTAGTGCTGACTCCCAGGCAGGTGGTTCAGATTCCATATGAGACCATGGAGTGAAATTAGAATGCACAGAACTTGGAGGAGGCGGAAGCAATGAGTGAATCGCGGTTTGCAGTGGATGGCAGAGGCGGAGGTCCAGGTTGGCTCCTCGCCCGTGGGGAGCGGCTGGGCAGCTGGCATTTCACCCACGGCAGGGGGGAGGGGCAAGAAGTGGCTGCTTGTGCCACCCCTACAGCATCCATGCTCTGATGCTTCAGCACTTGCCTTCTCCCTCACTGAAACCTGCCGTTTGCAGGTGTCCATCTGGGCATGGCTAAGCAGGTCAGAACGCTTTTTATTTTTAAAAGGTAGGTTTCTCTTGCCCTGGCTGGTGTGGCTCAGTGATAGAGCCTTGGTCCTCACAGGTTGTGGGCTCGATCC
>NW_005871251.1:993674-1037002 GCF_000147115.1 Myotis lucifugus
CCCGCAGCCCTGGCAAGACACACAGTGGGATTCAGTGACTGCACCGAGCAGCCCGCATGGAGCAGGGAGGATGGGAGAACTCTTACAGCCTCCTGGTCTCTGTCTGTCTCGGGCCCACGCTCGGGCCCACTCAACGTCCCTCACGTGTTCAAAGCAGTAGAATATGTTGCTGCTCTTACGTCAGTGAGATTCATGCTTGCCTTTCCACGCCTATCTGGGCTGAACAAAATCTGGAATAGATGCCAAAAGTCTCAAAGGAAAGTCTTACTTTCCACCCAATAATCATCTTTCATCTTCAACTGCCAGTTTACGTCCTCGTTAACAGCATCACCCCCATTTATTCCATGCATCCCTGTCCCAACGTGTGATGGTGCAAAAGATGACCGCCCCCGGCCCCGATCCCTCTCATCCCTTTCTCCCTGCCCTCTGCTCCCCAATCCCCCTTTAGACCGCAACTGACATCCTCAAATCCACCCTCAGCCCTGCATAGTAGGTACACCATGCCCATTTGGGGTCAGGAGCTATGCATTTGGCCGTGCCGTGCACCGTGTTTGGGTACCATGCACCTGCAGGTTACTACAAACCTCTCTCAAGGACCAGGGGGGCCTCGGGCCCAATCAGCATCGCCACGGCTCCGGCGCCCCCTGTGGGGCGAGCGTTGCCGCTGGGATACACTGCGATGTCTCCACAGACCACCATTGCATAGCGACCTGCAAGGAGAGACCAGAAATAAGTATCATCACCATCAAGTCTCAGTAGACTGAGCACCTCCCGTGTGCCAGGCACGATTTTAGGTGTTGGAGATAGACTGGCAGACAAAACCAAAAATCCCCGCCCCAGGGAGCCTGGGCTCTATGAAACCCATCGTGACACACTTGAAATGCAAAGTCAAAACTCCGTGTCCAGGTGCTGTAGCTGTTAAAAGCTCACTCACTCAGAATTCTGTTTCTGAGTTCCATGAGCAGTTATTAATGGGCACGTTTGGAGGTAATGTAACTTGGTACCCATCCCCTTCAGCACTCGGTGGCTGAAATTCCTTCTCATAGAAAGCCAAGGGGTAGGGAGGGAAACCAATATTTGAAAGACTAGCTAGACATCAGTTAGCCTCAAGGAATCCTGAAAGCCATCCAATGAGGCCGTAACATCTACACTTACAGGGGAAGACACTGCCTTCCAGAGAGACCAAGTCACCTGCTAAGCTCTCACACCTGGTGAACATGGCATTGGATATTCCAGCCCAGTTCTGTCTGGATCCTACGCCATGTGCTCTGGACAACTTGATTATAGTATTTTTATTGGGAAAAGGGATTATGTTGAGGAACCACATTTAATGTACATGATCATAGTTACTACCTCTATAATAGTGAGACTATTGTAATTGTTGTCTTGACTATTATTTGTTCCACTTTCATCTAATAGTACTGCTCCCCATTCCCCACCCCAAAAAGCACACCAAACTTGAGCTTCAGGGGACACATGGTAGTAATTTTAGCATCTATCTGCTCCGTAAGGAAGCCCCTAGGATTTACTCCAGGGCTGGGTACATTGGGGCCCAAAGCACTGTCCAGAGCCACACAGTTAATAGATGGTACAATAAGGATTCAGTCAGGATTCAACCCAGATTCATCGAAATCCGAGAGCCTTCTCTTAAGAACTATAACAACTCCAATCCCAACCAAAAATTATTTCCCCAAAATATCTATATATCTATGTCTATATCTTTGTCTCTATCTCTATCTATCTATCTATCTATCTATCATCTATCTATCATCTATTTGTATTTAGGAGCCATTAAGGAAAAAAAATGAGTAAATCTGACCACTTAAAAATTAAAATCTTCAATCAGAAACAAACTCAAAAGACAAACTGGGGAAGTATTTACAATACTTGTAACCAACAAAAGGCTATTTTTCTTCTTTTATAAAAAGTCTCATAAAAAAGACAAAGAATATAATAGGGAAATGGCCAATAAATGTCATAAAAATATTAAAGTTAAAAAAGGCAAATCAATGACACTATTATTTTACTTATAATATTGACAAAGATTAGAAAGTCTGATAGTATGTATTGTAGAAATGTACGTTAGTACAACATTTTGAAGAGCAATTGAGCACATTCTATTAAACTCTTAAACCAACACAACACAACATATCCTGCAATTCCATGTCTAGAAATCTAGTCTTCCCACACATTATCACAAGCATGCAGAACTTGTACAACACTCATGGAAACAGGATTGATCATTGCACAAAACTTGGAACAATCTAAATATCTGTCAATATGAGCTAATTCAGTAAAGTTTGGCACATTGATGAATAGCATATTATGTAGCGTTTAAAAGAGCAAAGCAGACCTTATGTATATTGATATAGAATGACCTCGAGGACATCATAGAGATGTTATACATAACATATGTATAATGTTAAAAACGAAAACTGAATAGATAAGTTGTACTTGCAGGTACATAGAAAAATCTGGAAGAAACTGTTACATTCTGGAAAGTGGCAATAAGGCGTCCAAAAGGAACTTTTTTTTAAAAAATCACTTTACTACACACTTTTGTGTATGTGTAATGTTTTTTTAAGTAAAATTTTCAATTACTTTCATAAAAAAAACACCAAGAAGCCCGGCCGGCATGGCTCAGTGACTGAGCATCGACCTATGAACCTGGAGCTCATGGTTTGATTCTGAGTCTGGGCACATGCCCAGGTTGCGGGCTCGATTCCCAGGCGGTCAACGATGCTCTCTCATCATTGATGTCTCTGTCCCTCCCTCTCCCTTCCTCTCTGAAATCAATAAAAATATATTTCAAACAAACAAAACAAACAAAAACCCCTGAGTGTTCAGCCTCCAACCCCAGCGCCTTTCTTACATCAGACCTCTGGCAGCACATACCATCCCAGGAGCTGGACTCCATCCAGTTGGCCGCATTGAAGAGGGAGGCCGTGCCCCCGTAGCAGGCATTGGTGGTGTCGATGCCCTCGATGTCCGTGTTGCCCGAGTCCTGGAAGAGCTCCATGAGCACTGTTTTGACAGCCTTGGACTTGTCGATGATGGTCTCGGTGCCCACTTCCAGCCGGCCCACCGCGTCCCAGGGGAGCTTCGTGCGCTCCATCAGCTGCTGCACCACCGTCAGGCACAGGGAGTTGATGTCCTCCTTGACGGAGCAGAAGCCCATGCGGGTTTGGCCCAGGCCCACCGTGTACCGCCCTGCTTCCACATTGTTGTACTTCTCCAGGTCTGTTTGGTCCACGTACTGGGCTGGGAAATACACCTCCAGGGCCAGGATGCCCACGTCCTTCGGCCAAGTACCCGTTTTGGCCAAGGGGACAGCAGGGACTGTAGAAAACCTGCAGGGGAAATAACAAGCAAAATCCCACTGATGGTCTCTAGCCAGTTTCCTCAAAAAACCATACAGTCCTGGCCGGTGTGGCTCCGTTGGTTGGGCGTCGTCCTGTGCACCAGGAGGTTGCAGGTTCGATTCCAGGTCAAGGGCAGTGGCCACGGGGATGGGGGGAGGGGTGATTGAACAGGTAAGGATACCTGGAGGGGAGAGCGAAGGGCGGAGGGAGACGACACCTGAGGAAAAGCACGCGGGACCACGAGGTGGAGGGCACAAGTCTTCCTTGGTGTTAAAAGCAGCGAAGCGCATGCTGAGATGGGAGAAGCTCTTCGGTTGCCTTTAGAGCCAATGCAGGTTGGATTAGCGGGATAGACTAATAGGAAAAGAACTCCATAGAGAGATTCTCGATGCTGTCCAGGCCCTCGGAAAGTGGGGATTAGCCGTGAATATACCGACAAGGGAAATGTGGCCGATGATGCCAAGATCTTGGCCCAAGAACATCAGCAGGAGGGGCAGGTTGGTGAGGACTGAGGTTGGCTTCTTGGTGGGCAGCCAAATGCTGCTTATTGAAACAAGCCAACCCACGTCAGTCTCTTTTTCGCAAACACCAAAACAGGTGACATTCGGAGCTGGGACATTTGACCTGTACACGGTGGGGTGGGTGGGGAAGAGTGTGGACGATGGTGGAGAGTCAAAAAAAAAAAAAAAAAGAAGAAGGCTAGAGAGTCTCACCTGCCCCACACTCCCATCCTCCCAGGCTCCCCGGGTGCCAGGCAAGGGGAGGCACCAGATCGAAGTCGTTTCCCGGAGCACCCAGGGAATGCAGTGTGGAAGTGGCAGGAAAGAAAGGGCTACTGCCAGGGCGCAGGGTGGCTGCAGGGTGGCTCCGGGGTCCTGGGGGACTGGCTGTAGCTGTGTTCCCATCCATGCTGGGAGACTTGGGCCAGACTGGGCAAGTTCACAAAGAAAAGGAGAGAGCATAGGTGCTTCTGCGCACAGGCAGATTGCACACACGTGCACACTCACATGCACACACATCTTTACATCCCCTTTTGCCCTTCCATGCAATCGGAGGGTAGAAAAAAGCACCTGCTACCCGTGGTCCTTTGGAATCTTGCTGCAGTGACTTGGAGCAGCTGGGTTTGCTAACACTGCCGCTGGCACAGAATCCTGAAGGTCTTGGCAGGGGCTATGGGCAAAGGTGGGGATGGTGGCCCTCGCTGGTTTGGCTCAGGGGACAGAGCGTCGACCTGCAGGCTGAAGGGTCCAGGTTTGATTCCAGTCAAGGGCGTGTACCTTGGTTGCAAGCTCAATCCCTGGCCCTGGTTGAGGCGTGTGACAGAAGCAACCAATCAATGTGTCTCTGTCACATCAATGTTTCTCTCTCTCACTCTCCCTTCCACTCTCTCTAAAAATCAATTGGAAAAATATTCTTGGGTGAGGATTAACAACAACAACAACAAATAGGTTGGTATGGTGGAGGGGAGAATGCTGTGGGCCCCGGTGCTGATTCCGCCACAGCTGGCGCAGCTGGGGGTGTGACAGACGCCCTCATTCACAAACAGCAGGAGTCAGAGTTCGAGACCCTGGGACTCCAGCTGGGAAGGGCTGTCCCTTTAGAGATGAGGAACCTCAGACCCCAGAGGTTAACTTGCGTAGCTAAGGCTGTGCACAAGCCTTGCCAACCTCTGACTTGGGTTCTGTGGCCTTTTCTTTGTGGCGGGCCCTCTGCCTACCTTCTGCTGGTTCGGGGACACGTCCCTGCGAGTGAGCTGGACAGTCCCTGGAAACCGCGGACTCACCTGCGGTGGGCGGCGGGGAGAAGGCGGGTAAGCATGGCAGGTGCTCCCTGGAGCACCCTCTTCAGTTGCAAGACCCGCTTGGCGGGAGTCAGCAGCCGCTGCATTTTCAGAGGCGCGAGCAGAGAGCCAGCAGTTCACAGTCCAGGGGAGAGGTGCCCGGCAGTGCCCCAGCCGGCTTTATAGAGCCCCAGACTCCTGCCCCCGGAGGGCACGCCCCTGTTTATCGGGCTCAGCTGGCTGCCTAAACTGGGCCAAAGGTCTCAGAGCAGCGGCAAGTCAAAGGAAAACATCCTCCTACTCCCAGGGAGCCGTTCTGCTCCCGGGCATGTGCAGGAGAGGGTAGGTAGCTCCCACCCCTCCTTTCCTGGGCCCTGGCAGCCCGATGCCGTGCAGGGGCTGATGTTCCTGGTACCGCGTCCTAAGGTAACCAGCCCCCTGGCCTGGCTCCATCTGAGTCCCTCCACTTGGTGGCCAGAACGCTCCCTGTGGAGCGAGCTGTTACTATTTTAATGTATAATACGCATAATAAGAAAAAATCCTTCAAAACCACAAGGAATGAATCTTTTAATAGTAGCCCTTTACGTAGTTGCCAGTGGGTATTGGCACATAGGCAAAGGGCTGGTATCAGCAAGGGTGTCTTATCTTTTTTTTTTAATCCTCACCTGAGGATATGTTTTTATTGACTTTAGAGAAAGAGGAAGGGAGAGGAAGAGAGAGAGAAACATCAGTGTGAGAGAGAAACCTCAGTCGCCCCAACTGGGGATCAAGTCTGTAACCCAGGTGTGTGTGCCTGCATCTGAGCCGCTCAACGTGGCTGAAGAAAAACACAACATGTAGGCTCTGCATTGGCCACCACACATCTGGGGCCCCTCAGCAGGCAGGGCTCTCACCGCTGCACCTCCCTATCTGCCTCTTTCCTGCGCTCACTTGCAGATTCTGCTGTGGGAGGGAAGAGCAGACGGTGCCGGGGTTTGGTTAGTGGTTAACCAATCTCTTCCTTGGCAGGACTTGCCTTTTCTGATTGCCTGGGGCGACATTCAGACCCACAGTTTTGTGAGGGAGGCGTCTGAGGCTTATAGGTAACAGATTGTTATCTAATTAAGTGAAAGGTCCTGAGAAAAGTAGGGGAAAGGGTGTGGAGTCTGACGGAATTTCTCAGAAGAACAACACTGAGCACTTGACTGGGTGTTTTGCTGTCTCTCCATTGTCACCCTTCCAGGTGCGGCCTTGCGTCTAGGATGTCATGCAGGGAACAAAGCTAGCAAGACGAGGTGCAGCCTCCCGGAGGGAGGGTTCAGTGTTTGCCCGGGGAAGACACAGTGTGGCAATGGTCGCCTGTGATTCTCAAGGAGCAAACCCTGGCATTCATTGTCAGCTTTCACCTTCGCACACACTGAAACAGTTGGGAAAACATTCTGTGCTCGCAGTCTTCTTATGTCAATAACAAATAATAAGCCACAAAGCAAACAATTTACATAAGCAACCGCCTCTGCTTTGTTGGAGGTCTCAGAATTTTGTTGATAATGGGCATCCTTAGAATTTGCATAGCATTTTTATCATGTCAAACCTTTTTTTTTTTTTTACTTGGCACTAGGGCTGTTTGAATGCTTCTTCCCAAATCAACCCAGAAAGCACTAGAAAAAAAAAAGTAAAGCCTGAATTGGAAGCATTTTTTGTTTGAAAAGCTGTGAGAAATCCCTGAGGAGTCCGAAGGATGCCCTAGGTGGGGATGGGACAGAGGCAGGGATGAGGCTGGAAGGGGGGTGGAGCCTGGGGTGGAGGATGGCTGGAGGGGGCAGAGGGAGGAGGGACATTGTAAAAGCCCTACCCTGGTGCCCAGTGCATGCACAGACTTGCAGATTGACCAATCACACTCTGACGATCCCTGTAACAAACCTCCATCCTCAACCCCCCAGATGGATGGCCCAGCAATATTCTCCCGGTGCCATGGTTTCCTAGCGGTTTAAATGTGAAGCCGTGATCCGGGGTGTCTCCTGGTGACGGGGCAGCAAACACGGATGGTCCACAGGGGGTTAGGCAATGTCTGGGGCTCTCCTCCCTGAGGGCCCTGCCCTGAAATACACACCTACCAGGGCCTGGCCTTCAGCGCTTACCCAACACACAGCACCAGAGAGTAGCCATTGCCCAGAGAACAAGAAGGCAGGCGCCAAAATCACAATACTCTGAAGGCTGTAAAGGAAGACAGCACACTGAAGGACACATACCATAGGAAACAGAATTTCTGGAAACAGACAGACCCAGAATTTAGAATAACCATGCTGTGTGTCTAAGAAAGGAAAGGAAGAATTCGTACTGGAAGGCACTGCTAAGAAACGAGAAGAGGAAAAATGATTTTCCCTTTACCTTCTAGGTCCTAGCTGAGTCCTCCTTATAATAAAAGACAGATGAACAAGAGAAACGCAAACCAGTTTAATAACATGCACACCTCCTGCATCTTACAAAACACAGCTGCAACCAGGAACGGTTGTCAAGGTGGGGTGAGGGAGGGAGCTGGAGCGGAAGACTATATAATGATAGAAACGTAAATTTTATATCCATAGCTACACAACTTGCAGTACAGTGGCATTAACATAGACTTTGGAGTCAGCCATATCCTACCTGGATGCACTGAACTAATCGTTTGGAATTTCTTAGAATCCATTTCTTCACTTGGATTATGGTGGTGGTGAAGTGGGATAGTGCATGTCAGGCACTGAACACAGTGCCTTGGACATGGTAAGTGTTCAATGAATGAACGCTGTGCACTGGGGAGGGCGTGAGGAAATGAACCGGCATCTACAGGCTGAAGAGGACCTGATTTCCTCACGCTTCCTCCCACTGCCCACAAGCCATGTCCTCTACACAGGACCCCTGCCTCGCATTTGGTGCGCACTAGCTGGGCCTGGGAAATCAAGGGAGGGTCTGCTGTGTGAATGCTGCCAGCCTTTCATGAGATAAGAAAATAATCATTGGGCTGTTAAGGAAGGAACTTGGGTCCGGCTGGTGTAGCTCGGTGGTTGAGCGTTGATCTATGAACCAGGAGGTCATGGTTCGATTCCTGGTCGGGGCACATGCCTGGATTGCGGACTCAATCCCCAGTGTGGGGTGTACAGGAGGCAGCCGATTAATGATTCTCTCTCATCACTGATGTTTCTCTCTCCCCCTTCCTCTCTGAAATATATATATGCAAATTCTAAGGATGCCCATTAACTTTTTTTTAAAGGAAGGAACTTGGCAGCTTGCAACTTCGCTAGCTTCAAGATTAGGTCATCACACCACCATCATCATGCCTGCAGGTGAAGTGCAATAGTCTGGCTTGTGGCTCAGAGCAGAGGCAGAATAAATTTCCTCTTGTTTGTGTTTGGTTATGGGGAGGAGGATCTAGAGGAAAAGTCAGGTAATAATCCTACAGAGTAAACAGGGTCAGAAAAATGAACCGGAGATCTTCGGTGCACAGGATGGCGCTCAACCAACTGAGCCCTGCCAGCCAGGGCTCTGAGCTTGTTTTTAATTATAAAAGGAAGTTAGACTTTGCCGAATGCTTAAAACAAAGCCAACTGAGATAACCATGTGAGGGTTTTCCTTCATGCTATTAATATGACATAGTACACGGGTTGGTGGATTTTCTTGTGTTGAATCCTGCATTCCTGGGATAACCACATTTGTTTTTAATTAGCAGTGCTCTCGTGACTAGTGAGGTTGAATATCTACTCATGTGCTTATTGGCTATTTGTGTGTATTTTTTGGTGAAGTGTCTGTTCACTTCTTTTGCCCATTTAAAAAATAATCAAGTTGCCTTCTTATTGAATTGCAAGTCCTTTCTCAGATCTATGTTGTACAAATATTTTTCTCCCATTTCATGACATGTCTTTTAGCTTTTCAGCAGTATATTTTAAGAGCAAACGCTTTTAATGTTGACGATAACTTATGATTTTTTTTTCTTCTGTGGTTTTGGCTTTTTGTGTCCTATGACATCTAACCCAAGATCACAAAGATTTTCATCTGTGTGATTTCTGGCTTAATCTTTATGCCCTCAGCTTACTCTCCTTTGCCTTCATCCATGCAGTGACTATGATGACTTCACATGGAGTAAGTCTGATGGAAACGTGTGCTAGATTTTTGAATTAGAGCTTGGAACGCACCTCCCTCACCATCCTGTCGGTATTGCCTCCCGTGGGCTCCCGCACGGGCCAGCAGACACATGCACAGAGTTTCCTGGAGCCCAGGTTTCTCCTGTGCTGCTGTCCTCCTACCCCTCAGTGGAGGGTGTCAGCTTGTGTCACGGTCGTAAGCAGCTATTATGGCAGCTCGTGTGACTCTCAGAGAGGACAGCTGCATTTGTTAAGCACGTATGTCAGGCCCCATTCCAAACTCTACCTGTTTCTACCAACTTAACCCTTAGATTCCCAAGAAAAAAGACAGAGGCTCAGAGACATCAGGCTCCATCTTCTACAGCCAGTTGGAGGCAGTTGCTCAGATCCAGAGCGGCCTAATTCCAAAGCCTTTTGCTCTTCTCAGTATAACAAACTGCCTTAGGCGGTGGCTGGAGTTTTATGCCCGTGAGCACACCTTAGGGAAACAGTATCTACCTGGTTGCTTTCTTTTTGGCATCAGGTGCCTCTCCAGTCTCGGTTCAGACACTTGAGTCTAAAGTCCTGCTGTGGGGCCTCAGGACAGAGTTCCCCAAAGGATGGCCCCTGGCCCCCAGGCAGAGAACACCTCACCCGCTCTCAGCCAGCAGGGCCACAGGAGGGCCGTGAGCAGGTGCACTGCCCCAAGTACACAGCTAAGGGGGCAGCCTGCTCTGGTCCTGCGGCCCATGGGCTGTGCCTTCCCAGAGGGGCATGCCTCCTACACAGGAACCCTATCTGCAGCAGAGGCCTTTGTGGGAAGGGACTACACCCCTGGGCTCCAGAGAGCTACCTGCGATACACCTGAGCGAAGTTAACCATCCTATTCCCTCCTTCTGGCCATAGTGATCGGTTAAGAGGGAGCATGTGACTCGAGATTCTTGGCCAAAGAGGCTGTAATTTGGAGGCTTTTGTTTGAGGGCTGTGGCTCTCTTTCCTGACAAGGTGAGGGTCGGAGCTGCTGTAGCCAACCGTGCAACTAGATGGGGTGGAATAACAAAAGTTTATTCTCAGCAAAACAAGGTCAAAGGGTACGGAGAGAAAGCCCCATCCTGGGGGCTTTGTGGAGCCCTTGGTCAAGCGATGCCTGAAGCCCAGATCTGCCTGTGGACGGTGGAGTGACATAACCAATACTTTTTCTTTTTTGCTTGAGACAGTCCAGCTGTCAGTTGTAACCCAAAGCTCACTAGCGATTCCTCCCGTCTTCAAACCTGTCTCCCTGGTGGCCAGACACCCAGCTCTTTCATCAGGACGGATGTGCACTCCTAGTCTGCATGAGACATGTGGAGGCGGGGAGGAGGAAAGACGAGTGTAATGGACAGCGATTGTGGGGTGAGCATTTAGAGCTAGAAGCCGTTGTTGTATCGATGTTGAGGGCTCTGCCTCTAACCCGATAAAAGCAGTGCAATAAGAACCTCACCAGCTTGGTTACCACGTTTACTTCCTGAGGCAATGATCAGACATAGACACCGTGGCAGGGCAAGAAGGGGGGAGGGGTTTGGGCCGGGGTGCGGGACCCCATTCCTGCTCTACGGCCGGTACTTGCAGAGGAAGTGCTGGCGCTTGTCGCATTCCTTGCTGTTCCAAGTTAAAAAGTCTGTAAGAGAATGAACAGCCATGTAAATGGGTGCGGCTCCGTGCTGAGCTGAGCAGCGTTTTCTGGCTGCTTTGCTTGGAACCAGAGATAAGGGGGAGGGGAGGGCGAAGCCTTAGAACTCACTGTGGGCGTTCATCTCAGCACAGTGCTTGTTTCCAGCCATGGACCTGCCGGACCAGGTTTTGAATAAATACGAGGTCCCGTCGATCCACCGCCACTGCTGCCTCTGCGAGTGACAGGAGACAGAGGGCATGCAGAGGTCAGTCTCCACCTCTCACAGCCCTCGGGCCCCGCTAAAAAGCAGTTGTTGTTTCTTGTTTTTAGTTTTAAATATATTTTTATTGATTTCAGAGAGGAAGGCAGAGGGAGAGAGAGGTATAAAACATCAATGATGAGAGAGAATCATTGATCAGCTGCCTCCTGCACGTCCCCCACTGGGGATCGAGCCCGGCAACCCAGGCATGTGCCCCTGACCGGAATCAAACCAGTGACCTCCTGGTTCATAGGTCAACACTCAACCACTGAGCCACCTGGCTGGGTGAAAAATGCAGTTTTTATTTTAAAACGTGGGAAAGCACAGGAATGTGTGAAAAAGGAAACATTGAAAGTCGCTCTGTAAACATTACTCATCTCTTAGTAATTCATTTCTGGTGTAAACATTTTTATCTATCACAATATGCTTGTGAACTAAAAAACAGGGTGATCTTTAAAATATACACCCAACTCCGTATCTTGCTTCCGAAACATTTTTTAATGGTAAGTCTGTACCATAATTTACCTGAATAATTCCCCTAATGATTGAAGTTTATATTGTTTTCAATTTACAATTATTACAAATAATACTGCTATAACTTTGTTCATAAAGCTGTCTCTATACTTAAAATTATTTTCTTGGAATAGAATCCCAGAAATAGAATGAATGGCCAAAGGGCATGAATCGTTCGAGGGGATTGATATTCATGGCCAACTCCTGTCCAAAATGATTCATTTGGAGGAATTTACATCCCCATCCAGTGGGCAATTAGGCATATCCTTAAAAATATTGAAAAAAATATTATTGATTAAGACAAAACAAAAGTTTGATAGAACAATAAGTCAAGTTATGTCCCTTTAATTTGCATTTCTTTGATAACTAGAGACATCACATACTTTCTAGAACGTTCATTCGCCACTTCCTTTCTTTAGTCACAAATGTATAAAAATGAATAACAAAACCTATCTGGTGGAAATAGATGTAAATATTTTACCTCTGGATGAGAGCTCTGGTTGGTAGCAGTGTGAATACATAAAAATGGAAAATGGATTGTAAAGAATATGTGTAACATCGGTGGGAAAGTTTTATCAAGGAACTGTCTGGGTGTTCGCTCCCGTGTTCCTTACGTTTGTCTGGGTTGACTATAGACGCCCCACGAAGAACCTGCTCACGGCAGATCCCACAGAGACCTCCACCCGAAGACCTCACAGGCCGCTCCTTACAATGAGGTGTTGACGGAGAGGAAAATGAGGGTCTAGTGCAAAAGGTTAAGGAATCATCAAAAGCATAAGAGCATCGGCTCTGGCCAGTAGCTCAGTTGGCTAGAGCACTGTTCTGGTACGCCAAGGGGGTCAGTACCATCTCTGGTCAGGGAACGTACAAGACACAACCAATGAATGCACAGATAAGTGGAACAACAAATCTCTCTCTCCTCAATAAAATATAAAAATTGAAAAAACGTAATGGCATCTAGGAGAAAGCTTAGCTAAAAGTTTCCAACTTTAAGCCAAGATCCAATGGAGATTTAATTAAGCTGGGTGCCATACCAGGTGTGTGTATGTGTGTGTGTGTGTGTTTGCACAAACATTTTTTTTTTTTTGAAAAGCTGGTAATTTTGCGTTCTAAGATTGGGGAGGACTTTACTTAGAACTGGACCCTGACCTGGAGGCTTTGGCCCCTCTCAGTTGGAGGCACGTGACTGAAGCTTCGCTCTGTGTGCCCCCTGCCAGGGCGCCTGGCGGCGAGTTCCGGAGAGGGGCTAGCTCTCTGGCTTTCCCACAGGGCCTCTGTGGGCCTCTGTGGGCCTCTGTGGGCCTCTGTGGGCCACGTCCGAGCTTACCTTCTGCGGGTCGTGCAGGCCGATCCACACGGGCAGGTTCCTTTGGTAGCCACTTATGTACCCGGAGATGGCTTTGGCTTCCTGGAGGTTCTGTATAGACGCCAGGTGGGCTCCGTTCCCAAAGGACTGACACTCGAGCTGTGGGCAAGGAGAAGTCGCGGTGATGCCTCGAGGTTTAAAAGCACGGCCCTCGCCTGTGCCACGCAGTGGGGACTCTCACAACCCCACCGCCTCCGGAAGTCGTCATCTAAACCCCACAGAAGGCGTCCTGGCCTTCCTGTCACCCAGGGAGGGGACAAGTGCCGGGGCTCAGAGGACGAGGCAGCTCCAGGCAGGGGCCCGGGCTGTAGGGTCCGTGGAAGTGCCTGGGGTCCTGGTCTTGCCTCTCATTAGTGCATGTGACCTGGACAAGTCACTGCACCTCTCTGAGCTCACTTAGTTTCATTATCTGGAAACGGAGAAAATGATTACCGCGACCCAGGGAGTTGTCAGGAGGACACGTTTGTCATAATTACGTTTTATAATACTTCCTCCCAAACAAATCTAAGAAACCACTGATGATAAAATGTGCTGAAACTTACTGTCCAATGAAACAAAGCAAACACTTTATACGCATTTTATCGATAGAGATATACACTTTATTTTACGCTTCTGGGGGGCTGTGTTACGGGATCTGCCTACAGGATAGAACTTTAATGTAATAAAAACATGGATTGGCTGTGGTTGCTACTCCAGTGCTTGCCTTCAGGCTCTTGCTTGGGGTGAGGTGTGGTCCCTGTGTAATGATAGCTCAGTCCTCACACTCGCCACCCACTCTACAGCTCCTAACTGCTTTTTTACTGGGAGTTGCACTTGACTTTCAAATGTGTGAGGCATGGAGGCCAGATTACCAGTCCAACATGTAGTGGGTGCACCAGGCACAGAACTTCCTGGGGCGGAGAGGAAACGGGCTGGGAGTGTTTAAGCGATATTTTCCCTCCAAGCTCACACAACTGGTGGCGGCGAAGCTGGAACTCAGACCTCCCTCCGCCTCTGCAGCCGAGATGGGCTCTCCCTGTCATTCTCCGCGTCTGTCCCCTGGATGGCTTCCAGGAGCCTCGGGCACTAAGATTGGCCATCAGCACTGGCAGGGAGCCAAGAACAGCAGGGACCGCGGTGTCCAGAACCTCCTCTGGCCTCCAGTGCTAACTGCCAAGGCTCGGTCTCGATCCTGTGGACTCGTTTTTTTGCCTTGAAAACCTGAACTGAGTATCTACCATGTGCCACCGGCTTTTGGCAACTTGCTTTAATAAGTCCCCCTGACAGCCCCCGGGGGTCAACGCATTACCTCCATTTTATAGCAAGAAAACTGGTAAAGTGAGGTGATGTGAATGAACTGATGTGAATGATAGTTTAAAATATATATATATATATATATATATATATATATATATATATACACAAACAAGGGGTTTGAACTGAGCTGATGTATTTGTCAGGCCGTGAGGACCACTAAGCTCTCCATCCTCTGCCTCACGGTCTGTCAGGGTCTGAGGCCCGAGCTCCAGGCCTGGCCACACCCCCGCTCTTCCTGGCAGCTCTCCTACTGCAATGCAATTGCTCTTTCTGTAACTTCTCAGCTTCTCGTCCTCCTCTGACTCACACAGTTCTGTCTCTCTTACTGACAGTGAACTCTCAGAGGGCAGGGGCTGTGTCCTGTTCATTCTCACATCTTCGCAGCCCACTGAGGGTCCGGGCAGAGACTGCCCGCTCCATCAATGCTTGAAACATGGGCTGAGCCCTCTTCTCTCCATGTCACCAGCCAGGTGACTTCTCGGGATGCCCAGCAAGGACCCTTGATTCGGAGTCAAAGGAGGTCTGGAGCCCAGGGTGGCCCCCGGCTTTGGACAAGCATGTCTTACCTCAGCGTCGGACCAATTCCTCAGCTTCCGGAAGTATCCGTAGCAATGGGACTTGTGGTAAAACCACCCGGTAGCACAGCTGGGCCTCATGAGGATGTCTGCACGCAAGCACAAGGCAATGACAAGTTCTGATGGCAAAAGCCATCCATTTCCCCTCGATCCCGTTACAGACCTGGCGTCCCTAGAATGGAAGGGAGGCTCGGACTCTCCTAAGCTGCGAAGACTCTAGACTGTGAATCCTCCCCAGCCTTTCCCCAAGGGGCCGACGGCCTCTTACCGGGATGGCTGTGCACTGGGGAAAGGACAAATTGGATCCTTGGAGGATTACTGGATGCTGACTCTGAACCGACACTGTCGCTGTGCTCCACCAGCCAGCGGAGGGGCAATGGAGTCAGGTGACCAGCGGAGTTTGGCTCAGGTCCCTCTCACCCTGGGCCCCGTGGGTCCCCACCCCATCTGATGGCTATTTCCCATCAACAAATGCATCGGGTGGAACCCCCACATTGGTACTGAGATCCAATAGCTATATGTCGAGGCACCCAGGAGAGGGCGAGGGCTCGCATTGGTAGCTTCAGGCATGACAAGGAGGGAGTGGTTTTTTGTCCAGGAAGACATAGGACAGGCTAATGGCAGCCGGGCTGAAAACTGAGATGAGCTGGGCTGCGAGACAGTAGCCCGGGGAGGGGCCACATTAGGCAAAGGGCGTGGGTGAGCAGAGGAGTGGAGGCAGGAATGGGCAAGGAAGGGTAGGGTGTCCGTCAGGCAGGCGTGGGCGAAAGGGGAGAGAGGGAGGATTGGGCCCAGGAGCCAAGGAAGCGTGGCCCAGTGCGGCAAACTTTCCCTGTTGGGCGATTGGTGAATGGGCTGCGTCCCTGAACCGGTCAGATTGCTTCTTCAATCACCAGACCTTCCGAGAGAGAGATGTCCATCCCGCTGTACAGATAAAACCTCAAAGCGGTGAAGAGGCCTGTTGACGTCACGCAGATGGAGATGAGGTGGGACCTGGGCGAGGGCGAGTGTTCCTAGCAGCCCCGGCCCCCAGCCCCACCTCGCCTGGTGCCAGAGCTCCTGGTCACCACGTGCGTGGCGGGAGCCTTCAGCCGCTGGCGTGTCGCCTGGATGCAACAGCCTGTTTACTCCACCGCTGCGAGCTGTGGCCTCGGGAGCTCTCCGTGACCTCTCTTAGCTTTAGCGTAGTGTTTGCACAGTGACTGACAATATGTACCTTTCTCATTAGATTGTTGGGAGGATTCAAGGAGATGCTGCATGGACAGCGATTAGCATAGAGCTGGTATGTAGTAATTATTCAGTAAATAGTAGCTACTTAAGTAATTGCAGCTATTAAAATCAATCATGTTATCATCATAACCAGTGTAATCCTTTTGAAAATGGTCACTGGAATGAAGTCTTTCATTGCCCACCAGTCATGTTGCTTTTTTTGTCTCCCTACTTGTTGAGTGAATTGTTTCAGGTGAAAGGCAGCTGAGGGCCGGGACAAAGAAATCACTGCTGAGGCCACAGGGTGATGCTCTTGACCAGGGGTCCTCAAACTACGGCCCGCGGGCCACATGCAAATACAAATATTGTATTTGTTCCCGTTTTGTTTTTTTACTTCAAAATAAGATATGTGCAGTGTGCATAGGAATTTGTTCATAGTTTTTTTTTAAACTATAGTCCGGCCCTCCAACGGTCTGAGGGACAGTGAACTGGCCCCCTGTTTAAAAAGTTTGAGGACCCCTGCTCTTGACCATCAAGTCTCCCTGAGAGAGAAAATGCCCTTCTCATTCCCACACTCCCCTTAAATGCAGGATTAGACTCCTTCCACAAGCCATAATGCAAAGAATAACAGGATGTGTTGTGAAAACCCCCTTCCCCTAAGACAGTAGAATCAGGAGAAAGTCTTTGTAGGGCTGGGAGGGAGAGCTGTAAAAAAGGAATGGATGGGCCGGGGGTGAGTGTTCTGCCTTTACCTTCTCTAAGGGAGGAACCAGAGAGGTTCAGTGAACCCTTGAGTGGGGGCTTGTTTCTCACGTCTCAGCATAGAGTGTGGGCAAATTTCAAGCTGCCTCAGGGAAGCCAGAACCAGAGCAACAGGAACTACTGGTTAGTTGGTTAGAAATGGCATGGGAGGCGGCTCTGCAGCAGGGACCTCTGAGACTTACACATGCTGGCACGGTTCAGCGGTGTCTGAGTGCCCTGGGTCCTGAGCAGCCATGGGTGGTTGGGACAGCTGGTGGCTGGACCACAGACATCAGCCATGGCCACCAACATGATGCCAAAGAGCCCTGCTTCTCTCTGTGTTTCCTTCCAATCCCCCCTCCAGCCAAGGTTGTCCCCTCTGGGTGAAGAGCCGGGTTGTATACAAGAGGCCCTTTTCTCAACAGAAGTGGGCAGGGGGCATGGTTTCCTCACTTACCCCGCCCCCCCCCCCCCCACATACAATGCCCAGCGGGGCCATAGGGAATGGCGAGAGCACTCAGGACTGAGCCAGAGCACCCCCTAACCTTACTGAGAGACCTCGGGCATGTCTCTACCCGTCTTGGGACTGCATTTTCCTCATCAATAGAACAATGGAGCCTACATTGCAGTTCCTTTCATTTCAGATATTTGTTGAGACTTATCTTTAGCTCACTCTTCCCGTTTTCTGCACTGGTGGATTCTAGGGTACTGCCCTCCGCTTTGTTGACATGTTATTTTGTACTTGATGCTCGGTTGTTACCCGCGTAGGATCCATCTTTCCAACCCAAACTCCCCATCTGGTCAAGTAGGAAAGCAAGGCATAAATGTTGGCAGTTCTGAGTATAGCCCTCATTTACTGATAGCGAGGTGTCAGGTGTTTTAAACACATATCTCTACCCTTCACAAACTTGCAAAATAATTGTTATAATCTACATGTCGTTGATGAGTTGACTATGGCTCACAATCGTACAAGGTTGGAATTCTTGATTCTAAATTCCTGGCATTTATTTTTATTTACCACATCACCTTGTCTTTCGTTTTTGCCTTTAGCATCTATTTCCTGAAGTGCCTAAATATTTTGGGGGCAAATGGATCTGGCTGTGCCGTGTGAGTGGCATGAACCCTGGCCGTGGGCTCTGTTCCAGCCCAGGGCCCGATACTCACCGCCCAGGGCGCCGGTGCCGGCCACCAGCAGGAGCAGCCACACGCTCTTCGAGGCCATCCTCCTCTTCCCCGGGGGCAGACGAGCTTCGGAACCGTTTACTGAAAGGATCTCAGAGCCCCGGCCAGTGTTCCCTGGAAGCTCCTGGGTTCACCTAGATCCAAAATCCGAACACATGTGTATGGGTGAGACGAAGCCAGGAACTCAGGTGCCAAATCACATATGGAGAACAAAAATATTTTTCTGGCTAAACCAAGGTTATACACCAAAGGGCATCTTCAACTAAATGTTTAGGAGAGTGGGAACATTGAACGTATGAGGTGTTGTTCATGTCTGCAAGGTCTCTGGACCAGTGCCAGGGACCTCGCTGTACTGGGCCGAACGGGTTAAAAGTCCATGAGGAGGCATTAGGTCTTTTGTGGAGAGCCTGCCCCTGCTATTCTCAGGGGCACCGCCAGAGGGTGTCGCAGGCAAGATTTCTCACAGACCAGGAAGTAATGGGCTTGCTGTAGACAAGTCAATCAAATCAAAGCAGTGATTGTTTGATGCTAAATTTCAAAGCGAATATATGCTCTTAACACCCACATTTTACAGTTGAGGAAACCGGAGGCTGATGGGTCTAAAGTCATTTGCTCATTGTCACACAGCTACAACCAGGTTTTCTGACTCCAGTAACCCTTTTTACACTTAGGCGGTGCCCCCTTTTAAAATAAAAGTTTGTTATCTTGTCCCACCATCAAACAGTACATGATCAGTGAAAAACTAGAAAGTGAGAAGTAAATCCCATCTCCCAGAGATACACAATTTAGGAACTAGCTTACAGACCTCTTTCCATATACATCTCTCTGTGTGAGAGATTTTACATAAATGGAGTCAACCTGGTTTTGTTTCTTAGAAACAAATTGATGGTAATAAATCTTTTCCACTCATGTAATTTTTATGCAGCTTCGATCCTTTCTTTGGTATAAATTCACATACACAGGGTTCTAGTTGCACGGAACGTGGGCATTGCTGCATTGATATCCGTGGCTCAGGTGCCCTCCATTTGGGCTGCATTGTACATTCCACTAACTGCACCCTCCATGAATGCCCAGTTTGTCTATTGCGTTCTTGCTAATGTTGGTATATTAGAGAAACACTTCATTGTTTTTGTTAGCATTTAAAATATGCTAATGAAGTGGAACATCTCTTCATATAGGGATTAGCTTTTAAAGTTTCTTTTGTAACAGTTTGGTTTATAGCTTTGCTATTTGATTGTTTATCTTTTTTTCTCGGGAATTTGTGAAACCTTTTTTTGAATAGTTATTGCCTTTTATATATTACTCAGAATATTTCCCATTTTGTATAGTCTCTTGTTTATCTTGTTTGCCATCCTGAAAATTTTAAAAATCGTCATATCTCTCATCTCCTTTCTATCTTTGGAATTGATATCAGAAAAACTGGCCATCACCATCCACATACATACCCATATTCTCTATTTTCATGCATCTGGCATTTATTTTAGTGTAAGCATGGGAATGGGCCCAAGATTTCCCCCCAAGTAATTATGAAAATGGGCAATCCATTGACTTCTCAGTTAAGCATGCATTAGGATCCAAAAATCAGGACACGTGTTCTAGCTCTCAAATAATACATTGCTTAAGGGGAAGAATAGAACATGACTTTGAAATGGAACCTTTCCTGGAAAATCAAAAGATTAGCTCATTATTAGACTCCACATGGACACCTGGATACAGTTAATAAAGAGGAAACAAAAGGATGAAGAGTGTGGGGCTGTGATGACCACCCTCCCTCCTTTATTTTTATTTTATTTTTAAAATATATTTATTATTGATTCCAGAGAGGAAGGGAGAGGGAAAGAGATAGAAACATCAATGATTGGCTGCCTCCTGCATGCTCCCCACTGAGGATCGGGTCTGCAACCTGGGCATGTGCCCTTGACTGGACTCGAACCTGGGACCCTTCAGTTCGCAGGCCAACACTCTATCCACTGAGCCAAACCAGCTAGGGCCACCCCCCTCCTGTAAATCACTGTATTAGCCCTGCACTCTTTTGACAAACTTCCTTCCCAAGTGATGGAGGTATTCTCATGTCCCGAAATCCCCCTGAAACACAAATAGCAAGAACTCCTCTGTTAAGCCAACTGTCTAGGGGGAGGGAGGTACAGCATCTTTCTGAATAATCTACAAATGAATGTTAACAAACCGACATTCATGGAATTCTTACACCTCATCTAATTCAACTCTCATAACTAGGCTGTACTGCAGGTATCATTAGCTTATTTTACATACGAGGACACTGACATTCATTAAGATTAACTTTCTTGCCTAGCCGGTGTGGCTCAGTGGTTGAGTGTCAACCTAGGAACCAAGAGGTCACTGATTCCATTCCTGGTCAGGGCACATGCCTGGGTTTTGAGCTTGATCCCCAGAGGGGGGCATGCAGGAAGGAGGCAAACGATCAATGATGTTTCTCTCTAATCAATATTTCTAGCTCTCTATCCCTCTCCTTTCCTCTCTCTCTCTCTAAAAATCAATAAAAACACATTTTTAAAAAAGTAACTTTCCTGCCCTGACTGGGTGGCTCAGTTGGTTGCAGCATCATCCAAAAAGTTGTGGGTTCAATTCCTGGTTGAGGCACCTACCTAGGTTGTGGGTCCAATTCCTGGTTGGGCCAGGTATGGGAGGCAACTGATCAATGTTTCTCTCATATCGATGTTTCTCTCTCCCCACGCCTCTAAAAAATCAATAAACATATCCTTGGGTGAAGATTAAAAAAACAAAAGATTAACTTTCTTCAAGTTCCACAGCTGCTAGATTGCAGAGCCATGATTTAACCCTGCACTATTTGAGGCCAAAGCCAATGCTCTTAATAATGAGGGAAGAAAGAAAATAAGTCATTCATATATCAAACAAAACAGCCAGAAGCATGCCCAACACCATTAGAGCTGTAACTTATCGTTTCTGCCCAGTGAGTAGCTGGCGGAGAGCAGGAGGGTTACCTGGTTGGCATGCAAGGCTCTGAGGACCGCCTTCTTCAGCCTTCTGAGAGACCCCAGGCAGTTTCTGCAGCTCTTATATCTTCTTCCCTCAGGAATTATATGACCGTTGTTTTAATCATAGAGCAATAACATTGTTTACAAATAATCCATCCATAAAAGTCTTATCCGCACGGTCTGAGGGATGGCTTGACAAAGGCTGTAAGCTGTGTTTTCAGCAAACAGAAGGGAAACCTCTCCCTGTCTGCACACAGAATCTGTTCTTTACAGCCCACGTTCTCTCAACTGGCAAAATCCTGTCATCAGTGATAGCCCATCTTCCTCTCCATTCTTACTTTTTCTTTGGTCTCTCTTTTCATCCCTTTGCTGTATTTCCCCTTCTTTTCTGTAAAGATGCCCCACTTCAGCTCTGGGGACTCGTGATGTTTGTAGCCTCACAGAAAGGATTTGCCATCGGGGCAGGATATAGGCTATGTCCCCACGTGGTGAGCTTGAGGAGGACGTGCAGGCTTTCTCTCTGAAGCGCCAACCCCGCCCCTCTGCCATTCTGACGATGCTCTGAAGAAATATCACCAGGGTTGCTTCCCATGGGTCCTGGGTCAGGTCCTCATTCGGTTGCCCACTCACCGTGCACCACTGGGCATGCTCCCCAATCTCTGAAGGCTCAGTTTCCTCACTAACTGTGTGTGGTTGGTAGTACCCGATGAGTTATATTCTTTACACTTCCTGTTAAACACAAGCCCCTTCCCCTTTGGGCAGCTGAATGGGCATTGCCATTGCTTCATAGCACAGTAGGGAACAGTGATATGAACTCCCAGGCTTTTCAGTTCAAAGCACCGGTCCAGGTGTAAGAGAGGAAAGCTTTGACAAAACATGTGATTAGGTAAATCTTCCCTGTCCTCCCCCTCGCTCTGCTAGCTCCACGCCACTAGATAAAGATTTTAAGTCTTGAGACGAGAGAGGAAAGAGGAGATTGGACAGAAGTAGATGCTCCTAAGACTTTAAGAGTTCTTCCCTGACTCCCCACTAGTTAGTGCCAGAGGTGGGCCTTGATTGAACCCACAGAAAAGTGTGGGATGCAAGACCAAGGTCACTGGAGAGACATCTGAATTGAAAAGGCCCACTGACGACTGAGTAGAATTATTAAAGTATCTTCTACATGTAGACACACCATACATGAAATTTAGAAAAAGAGAATCCTAAAACCACAAACCAGCAACAAGAATCGGAATGGCACTGCATCGGGGAAATAAAAATGGAACTCAGAAAACCTTAAATTATCTTTCTTTGGGGGGAGAGGGATGTTTGTTGGGAGTTTCTTGATTACTGATTTGATTTTGTTCGTAGTATTTTCCTATAAGCTTTTATTATTTCGGTGGTGTGCATCTAGTTTAACACATCTTTGAAATAAGCTAACTACCCTCAAAAAGAGCACATAACCTTTAAAAAATATATGGTTTTATTGATATCAGAGGGAGGAAGGAAGAGGGAGAGATAGACACATAATGATGAGAGAAAATCATTGATCGGCTGCCTCCTGCATGTCCCCACTGGGGATCAAGCCGCAACCCGGGCATGTGCCCTGACCAGGAATCAAACTGTGACCTCCTGATTCATAGGTCGATGCTCAATCACCGAGCCATGCCAGCCAGGCGTATTGTTATTATTGAGAAGACAGTCACCTTTGGGAAAGAGAAGTGGTTTATTTCCTCCCTTGGCAGAATCATGCTCTACGCCCAGGTGAAGCACCTTACCTTCCTCCACGTGGTGATGCTACTTGGCTCCTGGGAAAGACGCCTGCGAGTGCAAACACTTAACTGATGCGTCTCCACAGGCGGCGATACCTGTCTGGGAAGAGGAGGGCGGTTCAAAAGGTGGACAACAGAGTGAATTTTCTGATGGAAAATCAAATATGAGCCCTTGAGATGGTTCCACAAACATTCAGTGAGAGAGAGAGAGAGAGAGAGAGAGAGAGAGAGAAGAACCAAGGACCCAGGTGGGGCCACTTGGCCCAGGACAGCAAAGCAAGACTCAGCTGCAGCACCTGCTCCTCTCAGGAGTGGAGACTTGAAGCTGGAATGTCCTGATCAGCGACTAGGTCCTGTGCCTATGAGACCCCTGCCACGCCCTTCCTCCCAAGAGAGGCGACCTTACCTGGAACAATCCTTTCTTCCCTTTTGCTAATAACTTTCTTGTCCGGTTTCCTATAAAAACCTTCCACGTTGCACAATTCCTCGTGTCACCGATGGATTCTTGCTCCCTTTCAGGGTAGAAATCAAGAGAGCAGCCCGACCCACGTGACTCAGTGGTTGAGCATTGACCTGTGAACCAGGAGGTCACGGTTCGATTCCCGGTCAGGGCACATGCCCGGGTTGTGGGCTCCATTCCCAGTGTGGGGCGTGTGGGAGGCAGCCAATCAATGACTCTCTCTCCTCATTAATGTTTCTCTCTCCCTCTCTCTCTAAAATAAAAAATATATATATATATTTTTAAAAAAAGAAATGACGAGAGCATTCCACACAGATTCAAAAGGGAAGAGGCTTACTAAAAACTGGGTGAGAGATAGAGAGAGAGGGAGGGAGCTTGCTGCCTGGGGAGCCACACCGACAGAGAAGGGCTCCGGGTTGCTGCCGGGGTTAGAGCCTGTTTCTTCACGCAGGCGCAGACCGATCCCTGCTCTCAGGTTCCCACGGGGCTGGTGCTCCCTGGCGCTGCACGTGGCTGGTGGCTACCACCTTGGACAGGACAGAGCAAGGAGACGCGAGCCGGCATTTTTGTAGAAACAGATACATGTGAAACAAAAGAGAGTTTGTTCCTATTCTCGAGGGAGCCTAGAGACAGAGGGCCATGTTGAAGAAGTGAATGCGGAGAACTCGAAGGAATTGGGGGGGGGGATTGGAGAAGGGGAGATGTAGCACTTGGATTTCAGTTCAATTTCATTAGCTCGCCAAGCTGACGCCCAGGCTATACTTCACTAAGAGTCTTTGTCGCACCTGCAGGAGGCTTGCTTTCTGACTCGGGCTTCCTGACGGAAGCTTGGGCGACTGTCCCTTCGCCTTCCTCTCCAGACGACCAGGGAGCTGCATGAGTCCAGTCCTGGAGCTTCTCACAGCTCCATCCTTTGAGGTCAAGGACAAGTCGCCTCCAGCGTCGGTGTAGCAGCGAGTCACTTGATCCTCCTTGTAACTAATGAGCAGTTCCTACTTTCCTGCTGGTGCCTGTGGGAAGGTTTTCGAAGGCTCAGTTATTTTTTTATATTAGATTGGCATGAAAAAAGCGCCTCAGCCAGGCGGGGGCCTGGGGTGTGCATCACCTAATGGAACGGACAGTGTGAAAAAGATGAGAGGAAAGTGCTTCAGGAGAACGTGGGAAGTGAAGTCTGGTAGAGGGACCCGGGGAAAGTCTAAAAGGACTGCATAATGAGAGGGTGAGCCTTGAACTTTTAGAAATGTCTTAACCCTAAGAAAACAGCATGAACTACTCGTTGTTTAAGCAAACACTATGGAAGAATTCCTCCTCATCCCCCCCTACGGTGCACATTTTTACAGTCTTGGACTTCATCCTTTCGTATTTGACAAGGATATTGATCAGGAGCACTTCTGCAAGCAAGCCCTGTAGCATCTGGTGATACTGGAACCAATCCTATCAGCAGAGAGGAAATGAGTCATTCACTGAGGATGTTCATTAACTTACAGTCAGGGAAGAGCTGGAGTCTATGCCCGCTCACTCGGCCCCGATGCAGGGACAGGTGGCAGAAAGCAAGCTCCCTCCTCCACCTCCCCTTCTCCATCTCTCCTGGACCACCTGTTATCTGCTGTGGGGAGAGCTCTAGCAGCTCGAAGGTATCAGCTGATTCGCTTAAGAGGTGGCAATGGAAGTTATGCCACAGAGAGGTCAAGTGAAAAGTCTGTACGTGACCAGCCTCCTCCCTCCCTGCCTGCCTCCTTCCCTTCCTTCCTTCCCTCACTCTTTCAGTCACTTAATTTTATTTCCACTCTACTATTATCCACTTGTTTCTCTTGTGGGGTGAGGGGAAGGGGGCTTACCATATCACATCTTCAAAATTACTAGGTGAAATGTAGTTCTCCTTGTTGCCAAATTCCTTGTTTCATTTGTCTTGTTTTGCATGTAAAAAAAGATTTTTTTATGATATTATTTTATGAGGTATCATTTACATTGCATAAAATGCACACACTTTAAACATGAAGCTGGAAGGATTTTGACAATTTCATACACCTGTGTAACAACAACCAAGATAAAGATATAGAACATTCTCATCATGCCAGAAATTTTTCTCCTGCCCCTTGCCAGTCAATCCCCCACCAAGACAACACCTATTCTGACTCTGAGCACCATAGATTCATTATGCCTTTTAAAGAAACTTCACGTGAATGAAAGCATGTAACATGTACTCTGTCTGGCTTTTTTTTACACTTGACGTAAGGTTTTTGTGACGCTTCCACATGTCGCCTGTATTAGTAACTTGTGCTTTGCTCACGCTGAGTAGCATTTGGCTGCGTGAATGTAGTAGCACAGACTGTTATATGGTTGCTCATTCTTGGTTGATGGTCAGGGTGGCTATTTCCAGCTTCTGACTAAAGCTGCAATGGACATTCTTAGTCGCTGGTGGACATTGTTCTCATTCCACGACGAGGAGTGGGGTGGCTGGGTCGTGGGGTGCGTGGATATTTGAGTTGGTTTGAAAGGGGCAGTTTTCCGGCGCATTGGAACCATTTTACACTCTCAGCAGCAATGAATGCTCCACACCCTGGCGTCACTTGGTGCGGCCAGTCTTTTACCACTTTCCTGTTCATTCAAAATGTAAGACATTCCTTGCCGGTGCTGCCACTGATCACAGAGTATGGGATTAACAACTCCCCGGAGAAAACGGCCCAGGCCTTAAACAGAAGAGGATTCATACGTGGGAGGATCACTCTTCCTTTCCGGGCCTCATTACTGTCTCTAAAGCAATGGCAGCGGAGCGGATAATTTCTGAGGCATTTCTAACTCAGATAATGGATTTGGAGGGAGGCGCGAGCATCGTTGTTGGTGTCTGGCCTTTGGCATCAGAGACCCGGGTTCTCACCAGGTTCTGCCACTTACTAGCTGGGGGGCTGGCAGTAGATACTGAGCCCCCAAAATACTCTATTTTCTTACTCAGCTATGAATTGTACATCTACCATAGGAACGTTTTGAATATTAAATGAGATCATGAGTGCAAAGAGTTTTGCACTGTGCTTGGTACATAGTAAGAACTTAACACATATCAGATTTTTTTTAAAAAATGGACGCTTTTACAATATATTCTGGGGTGGGGGGAAGTGGAGTTCGAATGAACGTGGCCAATCTCAGTGTGGCTGACATGACGGAGAAGGCAGTATCCCTCCTGTAGGATCTCCAAAGACTTGAAGTGCTGCATTGTCACACGCATTTTCAAACACAAAACAAAGTAGAAAGGCGTTACTAAGGTGGCATACTTTTACCTGTACACCCATCACTTAGAGTCCATCATGAGCATTTTACTGTTCTTGCTATACCATATATTGGTACATTAACTAACTCCCAATCATCTACCAACCCATGTTGTTGTTGTTTTTTAAAAATACATTTTTTTTAAAAAAAATTGATTTCAGAGAGGAAGGGAAAGATATAAACATCAGTGATGAGAAAGAATCATTGATCAGCTGCCTCCTGCACGACCCACACTGGGGATCGAGCCTCCAGCCCGGTCATGTGCCCCGACTGGAAATCGAACCTCGACCTCCTGATTCACAGGTTGACACTCAACCACTGAGCCACCACGGCAGGGCTTACGTGCATGTCAAAGTAGATCGGAGACATCAGTACTCTTTCCTCTAAATACTTCATCATACATATCTTTTACTAAAGTTGAATATTTACTTGCAGATTTAAAAAAAATTTTTGAGGTAAAATTTACCACACAATGCACACATGTCTAGCATACGTCTGCAGAGTTTTGACAAGTGCATATTAACATGCCAACCAAACCCCTGGAAAGATATAGAACCTCTCCACCACTCTAGAAAGTTCCTCATGCCCGTTCCCAATCAATTCCTTCCTCCATGGGCAAGTGCTGCTCTGACTTTTTCCATCATAGATTAATCTTAAACCCCAGGACTTCTATCACTGGAATTAAAGGATATATACTCTTTTGTGTATGACTTTGTTTCTTTTTCATTGTTCTCTTTTTGCTTTCCATAGAATGAATATATCACAGTTGATCCACCCTATTGACAGATACCTGGATGGTCCCAGTTTTTGCTCTAATAATAAAGCTGTTATGAACATTCTCGTATACGTCCTTTTGTGGACATGTTTTAATTTCTCCTGAACACCTAGGGATTACTGAGCAATAGAATAGGTGAATAGGTATTTGTTTAATTTTAAGAATCTGCCAGACTTTTACCCAAAGTGGTTAAACCTTTATGCATTCCCACCACTCTGTACGAGAGGGGAGAAAGCTTTTGCTACTTCCAAAGGGGTTTCCCATCTACATGTTTGCATTGGTCTAACCCAGTGATGGCGAACCTATGACACGCGTGTCAGAGGTGACACGCGAACTCATTGTTTTGGTTGATTTTTCTTTGTTAAATGGCATTTAAATATATAAAACAAATATCAAAAATATAAGTCTTTGTTTTACTATGGTTGCAAATATCAAAAAATTTCTATATGTGACACGGCACCAGAGTTAAGTTAGGGTTTTTCAAAATGCTGACACGCCGAGCTCCAAAGGTTCGCCATCACTGGTCTGACTGGACACATGGCTGATGACTTCAGGACCAAGACTATGGCCTCCAGGGACACCTCCACCACCACCATCACCTGGGTTTTAGGAAGTGGGCTAATTGTGTAAGGAATCCTAGGACCCGTGTGAGTTCCTGTCAGACCACACGGGGTACTCAAATGATTAGGGCAGAGGAGGCTCTGGGGTCACTGGCAGGGAAGTGTCTCCTGGTGCTTTGGGGGCAGGGAAATGTATTTTTTGTTCTTTCTTGGTAACCCTTGAAGATAAGGATGGTCAAAAAAATCTATCATTTCTAGAAACCCAGGTGTTGATAAGATTTAAAAGAGAGGAATGCAGGTATTGACCATGACCTCTTCCATGCAATGCTTCTGAGATCAGGGGGCATCAAATTTGAGCCTGTGGTCAAAGAATAGAGTCAAATACAAGAGTTTTTTGTTGTTGTTTTTTTAAGGAGACATCAGTTGTTTTCCCAGAGCAGAGATGGAGTCTTTTGTTGTTTACTTTCCTCTCTAGTATAGCCCATATGCTTAGCTGAGAGAGCCTCTTTATATCTCTTCGAATGACGATGTCTTTGTTCAACAATTTCCTGAACATTCTTTAGATAAGAATTTTATGGGCATCCTTCATGGGGTTCAGCCTTAAAATTAATAAATCTTATGGTTTTATTGCAAAGTCTTACGTGTGTTTCCTTTAAAGACGACACAATTTATAACACCCAAGCTTTGTAAATGTCTCCTCCCTTTATGTCCACATCTGACGGGCAAACATTTGGCCATGGCTCAGGTGGCCACGGAGTTGGCTCAGTGCTGTGAATACAGCAACCCAAGAACCTCTTATCTGAAAGAACCCCAGGAATGCCTGGACCCAGGAGACAGGAGGCATTCAGTCAGTTCCTTTAGGGTGCCTGCTTCAAAAAACAAAGTAGTTGAAAAGGAACCAGAATTACAGGATATCAAAGACAAAGGAGAATTTAGAGGTGATTGGAACCTCTTCCTTATCTGACAAGGAAGAGAATGGGACCGAAGCAGAGGTAGGCCTGGCTTTTGTGCTCGCAGTTCATTGGCGACCCTTACAGTTAAAATCAGTTTATGATGAAGGAGAACTATACCCCAGCAAGCTCAACTTCAAGTGGGTTAATTGAAAGGACAAAGAAGCGTGTTGCTGGAACAAAGCATGGCTGGGCCTTGGGAGCTCCAACCTGAAGTGAAGCTCAACACACTTGGTGTTCCTTGAATTTCCCCCTAGTTGGCCCTCCCCTGAGTTCGCCTCTTCTTCATATCCTCCCACTGATTCCTCAGCTCAGCAGCTGACTTCCCAGAGAAAACAGCCTTCGAACTCACCCTTCCCTTATTGTCTCCTCATTACACTCCCAAGTTCTGCTCCTTACCGAGATCATCTCTGTGCCCCTGCCTCTTCCTTCGCTGCTCCCAGTGTCCAGAGACCTCCATCCTCTCGGGGAGGCAGAGCCAGGCAGCCTGATGGGGCTTTCCCAGCAGCCCATGCGACGGCCAGGACCCTTCCATTTCCCACTTTCTACCACATTGTACCCTCAGAGACTTCCCTACCTCTTCTCTCGCTTCACATCCAATTTCATGAAGATCTGGTCTAGACCTGTGACCTCCCTTCCTAATGCCCCACTCACATCACAACCTCTGGTGTCTGGCATCGCTCCTCAGCCGTTCCTCACAGTTCACTCCATACTCAAGTGACTCCAACCTCCCTTTGGCTAAATTCAGTGTTTCTTGCCCTAACTGGTTTGGCTCAGTAGTTAGAGTGTCGGCCTGTGGACTGAAGGGTCCCAGGTTCGATTCCCAGGTCAAGGGCACATGCTCGGGTTGCGGGCTTGATCCCCAGTGTGGGGTGTGCAGGAGGCAGCTGATCAATGATTCCCTCTCATCATTGATGTTTCTCTCTCTCTCCCCCTTTCTGAATTCAATAAAAATATAAAAAATAAATTCAGTGGTTCTTCAACTCTGCTCAGTATTTTCCCTGTTGACCATAGCATTTTCCTTGCAATGCTTCTGAGACTACCTCTGATCTTGACTCTCCTCCTGCATAGATATCTGCTTCTTCCCAGGTCATCACAGGCTTCCCCTCCCCTAGCCTGGCCTGGAATATCATTCAGCTGTAAAAAGGAAACCCTGCCATTTGCAACAATATGGAAGAACCTGGAGGGCATTATGCTAACTGAAAGAAGGCAGACAGAGATGTACAGATTCTATGTGGTATTACTTATATGTAGAATGTAAAAAAAAGCATTCATTTCATAGAAACAGAGAATAGAATGGTGGTTGCCAGAGGCTGGGGGGGAGCGGGAAGGGGAAAATGGGTAGATGGAAGTCAAAGGGTACAAACTATCACTTACAAGTAATATAGTTCTGAGAATCTAATGTACAGCATGGTGATGATACTTGTTAATAATGTTCCGGAAATTTGCTTAGAATTCTCAATAAGCATCCTTATCAGTGCCCCCCCCCCAAATTAACTATGTGAGGTGACAGATCTGTTCATTATTTTGATCTTGGTAGTCATTCCACAATGTATATGTATATCAAACCACCACATTGTACACTTTATATCTCTTCAATTACATTTGTCAATTATCTCTGAATACAGTAGAAAAATGGGCAAGATGGTAAATATTATGTACATTTTATCACAATTAAAATTTTTCGTCCTCTCTCTAAATTCACTTTCATAATATCTATATCATGTTTCCTTGAACAATGTCATTACTTATTAGTTACATAATTGTGAGCAGGTGGTTTAACCTTGTTGTGCCTCAATTTCTCTTTCAGAAAACAGGAAAACACCACCTCCTCACAGAGTTATTGTCAGGAGTATGACAATAATACACGTGAGACATTGCCTGGCATGCAGTGAACTCTCAATACACAGCAGCCATCATTGTCAGCATTGGGGCTGTAAATCAATGTCCTTGCTTTCTTTCAGAACCTTTTCTAGTGATGACCAAGCTTGACCACCACAAAATACAGGTTATCTTGATGTCCTCTGAGTAAAAATAGCCCCCAAACAGTCCACGGGAACCACTATTATGAAGCATGCTCAACCTCTTCTGTAATGAGAAGAATGATGTAGCTAAGATGAGAGGATGCTGGGGTGGTGGACAGTGGACTTGTGGTCCTTGGAGAAGGAGGTACCCTGGGGTCTGGTGAGAGAACAGCAGGGAGGCTCAGCCTAGACCCGTGGTCGGCAAACTGCGGCTCGAGAGCCACATGCGGCTCTTGGCCCCTTGAGAGTGGCTCTTCCTAAGCCTTAGGAGCACCCTCATGAAGTTAATAACAAGGTACCTACCTATATAGTTTAAGTTTAAAAAATTTGGCTCTCAAAAGAAATTTCAGTCGTTGTACTGTTGATATTTGGCTCTGTTGACCAATGAGTTTGCCGACCACTGGCCTAGAACAAGACTGAAAACACCTGGGTTGACAAGGTCTTCGAAGGATGAGACCCTTCCTGGGCAGGAGAGGTGGACACTGACTCCTCCCAAGGCCTACTCAGCCCCCCTCCCCCCAAATCACCAGAAAAAGGGGAAAGAATCTTTGGAGGCGGACAGGGGGGTCCTGGGATGTGGAAGGCGTCCCTCACTCTCCTCTGCTCCACTTAGGGGGAGTGGCAAACCTAGAGCGAGGTGTCCCTGTGAGCAGAATCCCAAAGCACAGCATATTGTTAGATCCTTGTCCTCTGAATACTGCCAGGGGGTGTCGTCATTTATGGACTGAGATGCAAAGCAAGAGATTAGTGTCCTAACCCACTGAGGTCACCCAAACCTGAGTCAGAGACCACACGTCCATAGAGCTGGAGTGGCCCAGACAGTGACTATCCAGGGCGAAAAGCTTATCTGAGGGACACTCCTGGTAGAGCATCGCTTCCCATTTGTAAACCATGGAGGTCACCATTGATTGTTCAGCAGAGGCCAGACACAGGCATTCTCACTGGCCACACCGAGGGAGACCGAGGGAAAGGCAAAGGATCCCTCTGTTTGCTGGGATTCTGAGAGCAGGACTCTGCTCTGACAGCCACTGTAATTGCATGAGACTCACACCATCCAGAGCTTTAGTTCAGAAAAGCCACCAGGGCATCCCTCTCAGGACACGCCAACCTCGCTCACGAACTAGGCCAAGCGAACACTAGGCAAGCAAGATGCACTGGTTTGTCTCCCAAACAAGAATATCATTTATTTTGCTGATCAACCATGAAGGAAAATTAAGTGGAAAAGAGTTTGGAGAAGAATGAAGAGCCATTTGGATAAATGATAAACTTGTTCAAGATATGACCCTGTGTTACTGAGTGACTGAGGGCTACTTGGGTCCCTTTTTCTTCTTTTTTTTAGATTGTTTTGCTGGGGGTTTTTTCACTTCAGTGTCAGCCGGTGGTACTTCTTTTTCTTTGGGTTTTATCTCTCCGGGTTTTACTTCTCCGGGTTTTACTTCTCCCGGTTTTACTTCCTCGGGTTTCACTTCTTTGGGTTTTACTTCTCCGGGTTTTACTTCTCCGGGTTTTACTTCTTCGGGTTTTATCTCTTTGGAACTTAAATAGCTTCCTATCAATCGCCTGAAAAACACGATAACCACGGAGACGACTAATAAAGCAATGCGAGATAACATAAGGGACACGACCTGGACAGTGGCGGACACTTCCTCCGGAATCTCTCCCGGCGGCCCGCTGTCAATGCTCCCTCCGTACCCTTGCTCCTCACAGAGCGGAGGCGCCCAGCCGTACATGCAGTGGCAGTTCTTGTTATTGTTGCAGTAGCCTCTGTGGTTGCACTTCTCAGGCTCACAATCAAAGCGCAGGATTGAAATGTTATAACAAGTTGTGTTCACACAGATCCGGTCCGTGCCACAGGAGGTGCCGTCATAGACCACACCCCGGTCAGGGATCCCCATGGGGACCAAGGACAGACGATAGCCTAGGCCCCAGCAGATCAGATTTTCATCCTCCAGATGAGTAGAAACGATGCTCGTGTGCTCTGGCATGTCAGGGAGGGTTTCGACGTTGATACACTGCACCCTGCCACATACTGTGTTTCTCTTAGTACACTTTTTATAGTTACCAGCTCCTATCATCCCACAGTTCCCATATTGATCCCCTATTGAATTAACTGTTTCAAAGCACTGAGTGGGAGCCTCCCTGGCATCAGATCCAAAAATGCTTTGGCACTGCATGTATGCAGAATGACAGCCCTTCTGGAAACAACGGGCGCTGTATTTGCACGGGGTGCCATCCTGCTTATACGTGTCATTTGGGCAGAAACTGGAGGTCCCGTCGCAGTACTCCGCAAGGTCGCATTCGGTTTCTTCCTTCCGACACATATATCCCGACGGACGAAACTGACACTCATCGCAGCAAAGTCCAAAGCTACAGTTGGCACCCGGTCTGAGCCTGCAACCTGGTTCGCAGCAAAGGTCGTCTTCACAGTCCTCTAAGGAACCACAGTCACACTCCTCCTGGTCTTCCACAATTTTGTTTCCGCACCTCTTAACCACATAATCTTCTCCCGGGATATTATTTAGACAGTTTGCTTCTTTATGAACGTGGTTGAAAAACTGAATAATACTACAATTGCTAAACCCATGTCGTCCAGTGCCCATGATGCAACTCCGCCGACCCCTACACCGGCACAATGGCCCATCGTGGCTCATTCCCAAACTATGGCCCAGATTATGAGCGGTCCAAGTGGCAGGTCCAAGGATGCTTGTGTCTCGAAAGACAGATACAGATCCTGCATACCTCTCCGTGCACACGATTCCCCAGGACCATGCCAGAGCATCAATGTAATGCCTTTTGATGAATAGTTGTGACCAATCTACTTTAAACTGTCGACTTAGGACATTTCTTTGGTATATCAAAAATTGGCCTAGAGCTTGCTGTAATGTCGGAAAATTAATATTCACTCTGTCTTGATCTGACCATACTTCAAGGGCACGCAGCTGTACTCTCGTACGGACTTGCTGAAGGTAAGTATCGACAATCGAAGTCAGAAGAATGGCATCATTTGTGATATCGGTAATATTGGAATTTGAAAACTCAAATCTCTCATGATCAAATAGCAGGCCTAACTCGTAATATTTTTGGTGCATCGAGGGTCCAGTGTAGTCACTATACCGAGCCATGATGTCAGGCTGGGCCATCTGCTCTTCTGTTTCATCACCAGTGACGCCACAGAGCTGATCCTGAAACCCCCCCTCGTTCTTCAGGAGATATAGGGCATGTTCAAAACTGGGAGAGGCCTTGAGGGGCTCGATTTGGTAATATTTGGCATCAATTTTCAATATGCCTCGGAGACCCCCCGCGCATGTACTGAGAGTAGCTTCAGACTCCTCAGCTCCTTCCACCACGCCCACATAGTTGCAGTCCCTGGGTATGTAAGGGTGATCCTCCACGAGCTCCCCCTCTTCTGTGTAGGAGAAAACCTGCAGGTGCCGGGGCAACAGAAACCTCTTGGGCCACAGGTGGACGACATGCTTCTTGCCTTGTACCTGCAGGAGGTAGGACATGCGTTTGGTCGCGCCCTGCTTCCCTCCCCGGAAGCTCAGCTTTCTGGGGATGGTGATTTCAGATGAGTCAAACACCCACTTCGGGAGAAAATTTAAATCCTCGCCGAGGGAGTCAACCAGGAGCAACGCCAGGACCAGCACTGGGAGCAAATGGCCTTGGGAGACTAAGGTCCTCACTGACCTCATGGCACAGCTGTTCCCCAGCGAGTCCGCCCCTGCACTTCCCGGCACGGCCGCTAGAGGCGCGCAGAGCGCGGGGGCTCGCTGGGCAGGGTGTGCTGGAGCGCCAGCCTAGGTGTAGGATGGGTCAGGGCGCAGGTCCTGCCCAAGGCATCTAGTTCGTTTTCTGGGCGGTGCCGTTGGGCGCACGTGGAAGAAACGCCACAAAGGTGCGCGAGAATCCAGAGAAAGAGAGACTGTTGGCTCGAGGGTCGGTGAAAGTCAGAGAGCAGCTTGGGCAAAGGAGCAGGAGTAGAGAAATCGTGGGAAGAAAGGAGAACCTGCTCAGGTGACTGAATCCTGTGCCATTTCGTCTGTTTGTTCAGGCCCTGGGACAGCCCTGATGTTCTCCACCGGCTGGAATCGGTGTTTATCGGCCTCTGCTCACACCGCCACCACGTGGTTCCCAGTTTCCCGCTGGACTCGGTTGTGACAAAGGGCAGCAGCGGGGAGCCTGCAGGAGCAGCAGAGCCTGAAAATGTCAGTTGACCCCCACCCCCACCCCACCCGGGGCGGCCACTGGCTTCAGGCAACAGGCCGTTTCCTAGAAGGCCTCACACTGCCAGGTGGTTCTTCCTCTTGTGTGTCCTTGGGGTGCCAGGGGTCAGTGTGGTTTGTTGGTGTGTGTTGCACGGGTGGGAGAATCTCAGAAGACAAAAGTACCCGAGAAAGAGCTAAACCCGGGAACTTTCAGGGAAAGGCAGGTGATTGTTTGTTTGCAGTGTACGTGATGGGTGAGAAAGCAGACCCAAAGGTCTGTAGAAGACCCTGCTCAGACAATGGAGGGACTTGTCCTTGGGAAGGATAAACCCCAAGGTCATAAGTCTGTTGAGGGATTCTGTCACTAGAAGAACATTCCTGGTTTGTCCTAGGGCCGTGGTCGGCAAACTGCGGCTCGTGAGCCACATGCGGCTCTTTGGCCCCTTGAGTGTGGCTCTTCCTAAGCCTTAGGAGTACCCTAAATAAGTTAATAACAGTGTACCTACCTATATAGTTTAAATTTAAAAAATTTTGGCTCTCAAAAGAAATTTCAATCATTGTACTGTTGATATTTGGCTCTGTTGACTAATGAGTTTACCGACCACTGTCCTAGGGAATTCATTCTGGCTGCATCCAGGGAAAGGGAGACAGGACCAGCCTGAGTCAGGAAGAATAGTTAGGAAACTCTGGTAACAATGCAGACAAGCGATGTTCTCCATGGGCCAGACGTGAACTGCTGGGACCTGCTGAGGAGAGATGCCAGATACCAGAAGGCTGTGAGGAGCATGGCCCAGTCGTTGTGGGCACTCGAGGTGTGACCAGGGCCTTGGAGATAACCTCTTCCCCTTCTGCACAGCGACCCGGGTGTCCCAGAGGACTCCCCTGTGTGATCTGACTGTCCCGGCAATGTCCCCCGCCCCCCGCAGAAATGTCTCTGCTCATAGAGGATGCAGTCATCTTTGCAAGGTTGTGCTTTCTACTCTAGTGTGTGTGTGTGGGAAGGTGTTGAATTACTTGCTGGGGCAGCAGCATTTCACAGGTTTCACTGGATTCTGTTTTACTTATTGGAGGAATCATTATGGTCACAACTGTGGTTAATGGACAGAGAAGCACTGTGTCTCAGATCAAAGGAAAGTGTACCAGTGGAAGATTAACCAGTGGGTGCCTTCGTCAGAGCGGACCTGCCAGTACAGTGCACTGATTTATTGAGAACTCCCTCTCCCTGTAAGGACAATGGCCTAGGTGGGGGCAAAGGTGGGGGAGCTGCCCTCATGTTACTTTGTGATTTCCAAACGCATTCCTTCAAACTTGTCAAGGGCCCTGGGCTTCTTCCAGGACCTGCACATGCCAAGTTTGAAAACAAAGTCCTTTTTGAGTTGCTCGAGCATATGAAAAACATCCCCTGCCTCACAGTGGCAAATGCCTCCCCTCCCCACGTTTAGATAACTCCCCAGCAGGGCTGAATGGATCTTTGTGAAACCCTCCAAAAGCAATTTGCTTCCGGGCTGGTCCCCAGACATGAGACATTGCAGTAGGAAAAGGAATTTGAGAGACTCACCAGCAACTGAATGGATGCCTGTAGGATGGCAGGTCTGCTCTGGGCCCCATTGTAACAAGCTCACTGGAAACCCCTGGAAACCGGGGGCTGGTGGGGGAGCAGCACTTGGTTTTCTCTGTGATGGTTATCACTGTGGCAGGATGTATCAGGTGTGTTCCCTGGGGGGACAGCGAAGGCAAGGTGTGAGGAGCTGTCAGTGAGAAAGGCAGGAAGTAGCTGTGAGGGGTGTGCAGGCAGCAGAGAGAGGGAAGGCCCAGAATCTCTCAGAAAGCTGCCAGACCTGTTCCTGTGGCATCAGGAGCCTTAAAGCAGAGAGACCCAGGCCACATAAAGGCATCTTGTAATGGGCGGAGAAAGGTCTGCATGGAGGGCCCCAGGGGAAAGGATCCATTCAAATAGTCGTTATGAATAGACTCTCAAGTTCTAGAGTAAGAATCCACGACCCATTCAGAATGCGGTCCTAGGTGGCGGGCTGGGGTCTGGATGAGTGTGTAGACAGAGGGAAACTTTACAACTTGCTGCTTGTAACGTGGCTTCTCGCTCACTGGGCACTGAAAGTGGGGTGCACTGCCTGGAATCGCTTCTTTCGCCTGTGCTCTTACGATGGGACACTGTTGTTGTTTTTTAAATATATTTTTATTAATTTCAGAGAGGAAGGGAGAGGGAGAGAGAGAAACACCAATGATGAGAGAGACTCATTGATCGGCTGATCCTGCATGGGGTCGAGCCCGCAGCCAGGGCATGTGCCCTTGACCAGAATCCAACCCAGGACCTTTCCGTTCATAGGCTGATGCTCTGTCCATTGAGGCAAACCAGCTAGGGTGAGGGGACACTGCTCTAAGTAAGTTATTTTTGGTTTGAAGTCACAGAATCCAATTTGACTAACTTGAAGGATTATAGACAAGCAAGCAAACAACAATAAAACTGCAGAAAGAATTTAGTGAGAGCACAAAAAAGCATCTGGTGGATTTTAGGTGAGTTTGGAGCAATAGGCTTTGCAGAGATTCGCAGGAAGCAGGGCCATTTGCAGACCAGGGCTCACACAGTCATACTCCTACCTTCCAATGAGAAAGTCTGACTGGCCCAGTGGGCGGGTGTCTCTTCCTGCTCAAGTAAACATGGTCTTGGGGGAAGAATCACAACAGACCACCTGGCTTTCTGGGACCTTCTTGGTCAAATGGGGGTTAAGGGAGGTTGTCAGCCAAGGGCTGGACACATCTCTTAAAGTTGTCCATTTGTATACAAGGAATAGGGGACCCTTAGCCTCCTTTGTGGGTAGAGAGAGAGAGGCAATATGGCCTCATCACTCACAGAAGGACCAGTATGGTTGATGCAGGGTTGATGTAGAGTCCAGAGTGCCGGGTTCATATCCCAGCGTGCTGCTGTGATTGTCCAAGTCATGGTAACATGGGTGTAACACAACTTGATCGCCATTGCCATACTTACAACAGGTGAAAAAATGAAGAGTGTATTTAGAGGCAAAGAGGAAACCAAGTCATTTCCAAGACAAATTTCCTCCATATTCCTGTTTCAGAGTTGGGCAGCCTTCAAAGCATGCCAACCCATCCACATTTTCCTAAGAATCTCCAGACAAGGAAGCCATATTGAGGCCATCTCCTGAAACCACATTCTTTTTATTTTTTTAGTTTTTTTTATTGCATTTATTGGAGTGATATTGGTTAATACATTTATATAGGTTCCAGATGCACAATGCTATACTATATCAGCTGTTTGTTGTGTTGTGTGTTCACCAACCCAAGTCATGTCTCCTTCCTGAGTCCACACTCTAAATCAATGGTTCTCAACCTTCCTAACGCCGCGACCCTTTAATACAGTTCCTCATGTTGTGGTGACCCCCAACCATAAAATTATTTTTGTTGCTACTTCATAACTGTAATTTTGCTACTGTTATGAATCATAATATAAATATCTGATATGTAGGATGTATTTTCATTGTTACAAATTGAACGTAATTAAAGTATAGTGATTAATCACAAAGACAATATGTAATTATATATGTGTTTTCCGATGGTCTTAGGCGACCCCTGTGAAAGGGTCGTTCGACCCCCCAAAGGGGTCAGGACCCACAGGTTGAGAACCGCTGCTCTAAGTGCTAATGATGTTCAAATTGTGAACAGTGTCCTTCATTTTTTTATTTTTTTATTTTTTATTTTTTTGCTTTTTCCTGCTCAGCATCCTGGATGCTTTCTGGGGCAGCATTTCAGTCCAAACAAAACACATCTCAGAAGTCAGACATTCCAGGAGATCTTCAGAGTGGCTTAGAGTCTCTGATACTCATTCACTTTGTGAGTGTCTGTTTTTCTCCAGAAAGAAGTGATCTGGAGGTTTCCTGTAGTTTAATTTTATAGATAAGAAAAGAGGGAGCCTGAAGAGGATAAAGGGGTTCAAATATATGATGACAGAAGGAAACTAGACTTTCACTGGTGAGCACACAATGGCATATACAGATGATATAAAGGTACACATGTGAAACTTAGTTAATGTTATTAACTGATGTTACCTCCATAAATTTAAATTTAAAAAAGTGAAAAAAAAGTGCAGATTTAGCTATGTTCCTGTGCTTTTCAGACTGGTCCAATATGTGTACCAGCCACTCTTACATATGGAAGCTCAGTGTAATTAATTAGTTTCTCTAGCATCTTTGTGAACCAGGGAAGCACCAGGAAGGAAGATCATTTAACTCCAGATGGGTCCACATGATCCACACTGTGTTCATGGTGACCCACGTATAGGTCCCTAGAGAGTAGAGATGAGGTTAGCTTACCTTCATCTCCTCTTTCTCTCATTTCTTCACCACATCCTGTATCAATTCTGACTCAATTGTAATAGGTTGAGGAGGATAGGTGTTCAATTTTCTTTGAATGTTTGGCAAAACTCACTGGGAGTTTTTTTCATTACAGCTTCAATTTCATTAGTTGCTATTGGTCTATATTAGGTTTTCTGATTCTTTCTGATTGAGTTTTGGAAGATTGTATGTTTCTAGGACTTTGTTCATTTTGCCCAGGTTGTCCCATTTGTTGGCATATAGTTGTTCATAATATTTCACTACCCTATTGCCTGTGTCCATGGGCTTTGCATATCCTATATAATAAAACCCTGATATGCAAATAGACCAAACAGCTGTATGACCAGTCGCTATGACAGGCATTGACCATCAGGGGCAGATGCTCAACACAGGAGCTGCCCCCTGGTCATCAGTGTGCTCACACAGGGCAAGTGCTGCTCAGCCAGAAGCTGGGCTCATGGCTGGCTAGTGCAGTGGCTGTGGCGGGAGTCTCTTCTGCCTCTGCCTCCACAGCAATGCTAAGGACTCCTCAGGAGATGTCCACGGGGAGCGGGCCTAAGCTGGCAGGCATACATCCCCCAAGGGGTCCCGGACTGCAAGAGGGCCAGGCCAGGCTGAGGGAGCTCCCCTCCCCTGCTCCCGCGCAGGAATATCATGCACCAGGCCTCTAGTAAGTATATAAATTCTTTGGATTATCTCTTGTTGTTCCTTCAACCCCACATCAAGGTATGTCAGTCTGTTCCATGCCTCCATTCTTCGGGTCTAATTTTGTTGTTCAATTCATTTTACTCATTAGATTCCACAAATAAGTGAAATCATGTGATATTTGTCTTTCTCAGATTGGCTTATTTCACTTAGTATAGTATTTTCCAGGTCTATCCATGCTGTCTTAAAGGGTAAGAGAACCCTCTTTTCTATAGCTACATAGTATTCCATGTGTAAATGTTCCACAGCTTTTTTACCCACTCACCTACTGATGGGCACTTGAGCTGCTATGAATGTAGGGATGCATATATTTTTTCTGATTGGTGTTTTGGGTTTTTAGGATATATTCCCAGAAGTGGGGTCACTACATCAAGTGGAAGTTTCATTTTTAATTATTTAAGGAGGCTCCATACTGTTTTCCATAGTGGCTGCACCAATATGTATTCCTACCAGCAGTGAACTAGTATTCACTTTTTCCACATCCTCGCCAGCACTTGATTTTTTGATGATAGCCATTCTGACAGATATAAGGTGATATCTCATTGTTGTTTTAACTTGCATTTCTCTGATGACTAGTGATTTTGAGCATATTTTTTTTATAATGTCTCTTGGCCATCTGTATGTCCTCTTTGGAGAAATGTCTATTCAGGTCTTCTGCCCATTTTTAAATTGGATTGATGGTCTTCCTTTTGTTGAGTTGTATGAGTACTTTATATATTTTGGATATTTCATTTCTGATTTTATTTACCAGGGCCCTCTCTCTTAGTTTCTTGATGAGTCTGGTTAAAGGTTCATCAATCTTGTTTAACTTTTCAAATAAGTATTGTTTTTTTGTTTTGTTTTCCCTCTACTTACTTTGGGATTTTTCTGGTTTTCTTGCTCTAATTCCTCTAGGTATAAGATTAGATTGTTTATTTGACCTTTTTCTTGCTTCTTGAGGAAGGCTGGTAATGCTATGGACTTTCCTCTTAGGACTGCTTTTGCTGTGTCCCATAGAGTTTCTGTTGTTGTGTGTTCACTTTAATTTGTTTCCAGGTAATTTTTTAATTTCTTCTTTCATCTCATTGGGAACTCTTCATCTACAATAATAAAAGAGAAACATGCAAATTGGTGTCACTCTGGTACACCCACCAGCCAATCAGAGCAACCATGCAAATTAACCCAACAAAGATGGTGGTTAATTTGCATATGCAGGCGTGGAGCGAAGAATGAAGGATCCGGCCAGAGTGAAGACTGAAGACAGAAGAGGGTTGGCTTCTCCGCTGCCAAGCCTCACTGCGGAGGGGAGAGGAGAAGCCAAGCCTCGCTGCGGCCGGACCAAAGGCCTGGGTCCCGGGAGCTGGAGGAAAACCGGTGCCAGCTGCCAGGGGTAGGAAGGCCTATTGCGCAAATCTTTGTGCAACGGGCTTCTAGTGTGAAGATAATTGAGCCCAGCAGGGTTACTTTGGCAGAGTAGGACATCTTCACCCACTCATCAGCTTGTGGTGTCCAACCTCCTTTTACCAATAGCTCAACCTTTGTGACAATGCTACCACCTGCACCTCGGGCCCATCCAATAGCAATCATGACTATCCAGCCATTGTTGTAATGGCTGTTAGCATGTGTGACTCCACCTACTATTTTCCAAGTTCTGGTCATGTCCTTCATTCCTGCAGCCAAGAGTTGAACAGGTAGGAAAAAATACCCCCGGGAAACTAGGACACATGGCCAACCCCCCCACCCCCAGTATACCAGATTGAAGATGCCCGTAATATATTAGTGTTGTTTGCAAGAAAGCTCAATGGAGGCTCTTCAAGAGGTAAACAGGATAAAAGTCCTCCACCAAAACAGTGGAGCATAGTAGTAAACCGACCTGAAACAGGATTCTTCCGTGCCACCGCCGCTGCTCCACAGTGACCGGAGCAGCAGGGGTGACGGCTTCCGGTTCACATGGTGAGAGCTGGGGGCAGGGCTGTCTTGTGTCTTAACATGTGCTCTATCTTTGATACTGTTCCATGTTCAATGTATATTCTGCTGCTTTGGGATGAAATATTCTGTAAATATCAATTCAATCCATCAGATCTAGTGTGTCATTTAAGGACTCTGTTTCCTTGTTGATTATTTTTTCTGAAAGATCTATCCATTGATGACAGTGGGGTGTTAAAGTCCCCTGCTTTGACTGTATTGTTGTTGATCTCACTCTTAAAGTTCACCAAGAGTTTTTTTATTTTTTTCACCAAGAGTTTTTAAAAAATATATATAGGTGCTCCTATATTAGATGCATTTATGTTTATAAGGGTTCTATCCTCTTGTTGGATCCCTGTATATTATGTAGGGACCTTCTTTGTTTCTTGTTATGACCTTTGTTTTGACAAGGTCTGGGAAGGATGAGAACCTCCTTGGGGAGGACAGTTGGACACTGACTCCTCCCAAGGGCCACCCAGTCCTCCTCTCCTCCCCAGACAGCACCGGACAAAGGGGAGGGAGTTTTTGCAGCCAGACATGAGGGTGGAAGGGGTTCCTCACTCTCTGCTCCACTTAGGGATGTGGCAAACCTAGAGCCAGGTGTCCCTCAGCACACACGCACACAAGAGGTGTCCCTGTGAGCAGAATCCCAAAGCATAGAATATTGTTAGACTCTTCCTTTCTGGACAGCATCAGGTGTGTCATCATTTATAGACTGAGGTGCAAAGCCAGAGGTGTGATAGATTAGTGTCCTTAACCCAACTGAGGTCACCCAGACCGAAGCCCTGGGAAACTTGAGTCAGAGACCACACGTCCATAGAGCTGGAGTGGCCCAGACAGTGACTATCCAGGGCGAAAAGCTTATCTGAGGGACACTCCTGGTAGAGCATCGCTTCCCATTTGTAAACCGTGGAGGTCACCATTGATTGTTCAGCAGGGGCCAGACACAGGCATTCTCACTGGCCACACCGAGGGAGGCCGAGGGAAAGGCAAAGGATCCCTCTGTTTGCTGGGATTCTGAGAGCAGGACTCTGCTCTGACAGCCACTGTAATTGCATGAGACTCACACCATCCAGAGCTTTAGTTCAGAAAAGCCACCAGGGCATCCCTCTCAAGACACACCAACCTCGCTCACGAACTAGGCCAAGCGAACACTAGGCAAGCAAAGTGCACTGGTTTGTCTCCCAAACAAGAATATCATTTATTTGCTGATCGAAACTAGAAGGAAAAGTAAGTAAAAAAGAATTGGAGGAAGAGTTAGGAGCCTTTGGATAAACAATAAGCTTCTTTCCTATGTGAGCATGTGTTAGGAAGCGACTGTGGGTTTCCAGGTTACTTTTTTTT
>NW_005871251.1:1038388-1114415 GCF_000147115.1 Myotis lucifugus
CTGTACTCTCGTACGGACTTGCTGATAGTAAGTATCTATCACCCCAGCCATAAGAATGGCATCATCTATTGCTTGACTCAGATTGGAATTCAAATACAAATATCTATCGTGATCAAAGACCATGGCCAACTCCAAGTACCTTTGGTGTTTAACGCTGTCAGCAAAGTCACTATACCGAGCCATGATGTCAGGCTGGGCCATCTGCTCTTCTGTTTCATCACCAGTGACGCCACAGAGCTGATCCTGAAACCCCCCCTCGTTCTTCAGGAGATATAGGGCATGTTCAAAACTGGGAGAGGCCTTGAGGGGCTCGATTTGGTAATATTTGGCATCAATTTTCAATATGCCTCGGAGACCCCCCGCGCATGTACTGAGAGTAGCTTCAGACTCCTCAGCTCCTTCCACCACGCCCACATAGTTGCAGTCCCTGGGTATGTAAGGGTGATCCTCCACGAGCTCCCCCTCTTCTGTGTAGGAGAAAACCTGCAGGTGCCGGGGCAACAGAAACCTCTTGGGCCACAGGTGGACGACATGCTTCTTGCCTTGTACCTGCAGGAGGTAGGACATGCGTTTGGTCGCGCCCTGCTTCCCTCCCCGGAAGCTCAGCTTTCTGGGGATGGTGATTTCAGATGAGTCAAACCCCCACTCCGGGTGAAAATTTAAATCCTCGCCGAGGGAGTCAACCAGGAGCAACGCCAGGACCAGCACTGGGAGCAAATGGCCTTGGGAGACTAAGGTCCTCACTGACCTCATGGCACAGCTGTTCCCCAGCGAGTCCGCCCCTGCACTTCCCGGCACGGCCGCTAGAGGCGCGCAGAGCGCGGGGGCTCGCTGGGCAGGGTGTGCTGGAGCGCCAGCCTAGGTGTAGGATGGGTCAGGGCGCAGGTCCTGCCCAAGGCATCTAGTTCGTTTTCTGGGCGGTGCCGTTGGGCGCACGTGGAAGAAACGCCACAAAGGTGCGCGAGAATCCAAGAGAAACAGAGACTGTTGGCTCGAGGGTCGGTGAAAGTCAGAGAGCAGCTTGGGCAAAGGAGCAGGAGTAGAGAAATCGTGGGAAGAAAGGAGAAGCTGTTCAGGTGACTGAATCCTGTGCCATTTCGTCTGTTTGTTCAGGCCCTGGGACAGCCCTGATGTTCTCCACCGGCTGGAATCGGTGTTTATAGACCTCTGCTCACACCGCCACCACGTGGTTCCCAGTTTCCCACTGGACTCAGTTGCGACAAAGGGCAGGAGCCGGAGCCTGCAGGAGCCGGGAGCCAGCAGGAGCAGCAGCAGAGCCTGAAAATGTCAGTGTAGAAGCTACCCCCCAACCCCCACCCCCAGCCCCCCTGGCGGCCGCTGGCTTCAGGCAAGAGAACCTACTGTGACTTTTGACAGTTTGATTAAGAAGGCCTGGGTGGGCAGGGCTCGGTTGAGGGGAGAAAAGTGTGTGTGTGTGTGTGGGGGGGGGGGGGGGGGCAGGGGGAGGCACATTTGTAATTTTTAAAGAAAAAAAGGTTTTTCTTTGGAGGTCTCTTTAATTTATCTTAATTAGAGTTTTTAAGTTTCTTGTATGTGTACATCCATTTCTTCAAATTTGGGAGATTTTTGGCTATGTTTCTTCAAATAGTTCTTTTCTGCGACTCCCATAATGCATATGTTGTTTCACCTGATGAAATCTAAGTCCTGTAGGCTCCTTTCATTGTTTTCTAATTCTTCCTCTATTTCATTAACTATGAAAGTCCTTTCTCAGTTTGACTCACTCTTTGTTCTGCCTGGTCAAGCTTGCTGTTTAGTCCCGCCAGTGAAATTTTCTATTCAGGTACTGTGTTCTTCATGGACAGAACAGCTATTTGCCTCTTCTTCATAGTTTTTGTTGTTATTGGTAATCTCATTTTTCATGCCACATTTTCTTGAAATTTTTTAGCTACCTGTTCTGTCTTTTAACTCATTGAATATCATTATGAAAGTAATTTTGAATTCCTTCTTTTTAAGTTATATATCTTCATTTCTTTGGGCATGGTTTCGAGATGTAATTGGTTCATCCAAACATGTTGTGGTTGCCTGTTTGTCTTGTGTTTTTTTGTCTTTGGTGTAATGTTTGGGATTTTGGCTTCTGAGAATAAGCCAAGCCTCCCAGACTACTGTCTGGTTTCATAAAGAGTGGACTTTCGCCACACGCCGGACTAGAGTTTCCGGATTATCTCTCAAGTTCCCTCTCTCTCTCTCTCTGGTTGTGTGCATAATTTGAAGGAGTTTGCCAGTTTCTACTCATGTGCTCCCTCTAGTGTCTTTGTGTAATATTGCAGCCCCCATGGTGTAGCAAATCACCATCCTGAGGCTCCACCTATTGTCTGACTATGGTGTTGACTGCCCCATACATACCCTCTCAACAACCCCGTTTTTCTCACCTGACATCAAGAGATGACTTCTGTACCCCAGAGCCAGAATGCATATGATTTCCTTCACCATCTGGTTTGATTCAACTAATCACTAATGGGAAAGAGTCTGTATTTTAAAAAGTTTATCTTGTCCTCTTTATTTTTATTTTATTTAAAAAATATATTTTTGTTGATTTCAGAGAGGAAGGGAGAGGGAGAGATAGAAACATTAACGATGAGAGAGAATCATTGATTGGCTGCCTCCTGCACATCCCCTACTGGGGATTGAGCCCCCAACCTTAGCATGTGCCCTTGACCAGAATCAAAGCTGGGACCATTCAGTCTGCAAGCCGACACTCAACCCATTGAGCCAAATCAGCTAGGGCCTCTTTATTTTTATTTATTCTTATTTTAAAAATATATTTTTATTTCAGAGAGGAAGAGAGAGGGAAAGATAAGAAACATCAATGATGAGAGAGAATCATTGATTGGCTGCCTCCTGCACTCCCCTTGCTGGGGATTGAGCCCACAAGCCAGGCATGTGCCAATTTGGAATTGAACTGTGACCTCCTGGTTCATAGGTTGATGCTCAACCACATAGCTACACTAGCCAGGCAACTACATGTTATTTTCATAATATTAGGTGTTTAGGCATTTGTCAGATATTGCAGATATATTTTAGAGGCCCAGTGCATGAAATTCATGCACTCAGGGGGAGAAGGGGTCCCTCAGCTCGGCCTGCGCCCTCTTGTAGTCCGGGAGCCCGGGGGGAGGAGGGGGCGGGCCTAAGCCAGCTGTTGGACATCCTTAGTGCTATCGTGAAGGTGGGAGAGGTTCCCATCACCACCACTGTGCTCGCCAGCCATGAGCCTGGCTTCCGGAGTGCAATGACCACCAGGGGGGCAGCTCTTGCATTGAGCGTCTGCCCCCTGGTGGTCAATGCACATCATTGCAACCAGTCATTCCATGTTCGGTCAATTTGCATATTAGCCTTTTATTATATAGGACTAGTGGCCTGGTGCATGAAATTTGTGCATGGGAGGGGGTTGTCCCTCAGCCCGGCCTGCACCCTCTCCAATCTGGGACATCCCTCTCGCAATCCGGGACTGCTGGCTCCTAACTACTCACCTGCCTGCCTGCTTGATCGCCCCTAAACCACTCTGCCTACCAGCTTGCTCGCCCCCAACTGCCCCCCCTGCTGGCCTTCTTGCCCCCAACTGCCCTTCCCTCCTGGCCTGATCGCCCCTAACTGCTTCTGCCTTAGCCCCACCACCATGGCTTTGTCTGGAAGGATGTCTGGAAGGTCTCCCGGTCTAATTAGCATATTACCCTTTTATTAGTATAGATAACCTACAATAGTAAAATGCACAAGTCTTCAGAAAGATCTTCTTACCCTCTTTTCAGTCAAGAAGCCTCTCCCACAAAAAGCACCCACTCTTCAGATCTCTACTTACCATTGGTTTGTTTTTCCTGAACTAGATAATGGAATCACTCAGGGTGTCTTCTTTGGTGTCTGGCTTCCTTTGCTCAATATTATGCCAATGACGATTCCTCATATCGTTGCTTTTTTTTTTTTTTTTCATTTCTGTGTTGCACTCCATTGAATGAAGGTACCATAATTCATCCATCCTGCTGCTTTTGATTCTCTCCAGTTTGGGTGCTCAAAGCCAAAGTAGTGAAGAAGCACACTAGTAAGTAGATCAGGAAAAGACGTTAAATCAGATTATCAATACATCATTGCTTTTATTTTGCATTCCCCACCTTGACACATCAAAGGAAGGCTGTCAGTAGAAGTTTCTTTTTTTAAAATCTTTATTGTTGAAAGTATTACATATGTCGCCTCCCCCCCCCCATTGGCCCCCCTCCAGCCTGCCCTTGCCCCCCAGCCTTCACCACCCTATTGTCTGTGTCCATGGGTTATGCATATATGCCTACAAGGTCTTTGGTTGATTACCTCCCACCCACCCACCCTCCCCCACCTTCCCTCTGAGATTCCACCCTCTGTTCCATGCTTCCATGTCTCTGAATCCACTTCGTTCATCAGTTTATTTTGTTCGTTTGATTCCACATGTGAGTGAGATCACGTGATACTTGTCTTTCTCTGACTGACTTATTTCACTTAGCATGATACTCTCCAGGTCCCTCCATGCTGTCTCAAAGGGTAGAAGTTCCTTAGAAATGTCACAGATGGAGGGAGAATGTTTTAGATAATATGTTTGCACCGTCAGATCCACTCTCTTCCTTTCTCTCCCAAGCTCTGCCCCCAGGAAGCTGACTGTATCAATGGGTCAAATCCAACAGGTTCCTTCATTTTCAGACTTCCTCTTGGATTCAGCAAATAGGAAGTCCAGGCTGGAGGTGGGGTGGGGAATGAGGTCAGGGTATTATTCCCTGGCTTCCTTGCTGGGGGTGGGGTCGTGGGGTGAGGGTGAGGCCATGGCTCATTGTGTTCCTCGATAGAAGTCACGGCTCTTCCTGAGATACCTTCCAGGTTCAGTGACCTCTCCCAGCCTTCCTCCCTTTGGACCGAAGTGGTCATCCCTCTGCTGATGCTAGCCAGGACTTTCTGCACTGCCCACTAAGGTTCACCTCCCCCTCACATACACACCTCATAACCAGTCCTATTGTAAATGAGCCCTTCTGGTATTATCCTAATTTGAGTTTGCCCACACTTTTCAGTTGGGTCTTGACTGGTGCAAATGTTTTAAATGTGTCTTGCTGCCCGGCCGGTGTTGCTCTGTGGTTGAGCATCAACCTCTGAACCAGGAGGTCATGGTTCGATTTCTGGTCAGGGCACATGCCCAGGTTGTGGGCTGGATCCCCAGTGTGGGGAGCGCAGGAGGCAGCCGATCAATGATTCTCTCTCATCATTGGTGTTTCTCTCTCTCTCTCCTTCTCCCTGCCTCTCTGAAATCAATAAAACTATATTTCAAAAAATTAATAAATGTGTCTTGCTAAGCTCCAAGTCAAAAGGAGGAAAAGTTGAATACCTGCTCTGTATCCCATCCCTCTGCCTCCCACGCGCACACACCACATACACCCTCTCTCTTCAGGGCCTTTGCAAGGATTTGATTCCTATTTTATTTTTAAAAGACTGTCCTGCAGGGGAGGTGAAGACCCGGCCATACTCACAGCCACCCGCAGGGGAGCAGTCACAGAGGCAGAGGCAGCGACAGGCTCGCAGTTCCTTCCCCCTTTGCCCATCGCCCAGGGGTAAGTTGGTCTTGATCACCATCACGTTCTGAAGAGGAACTCAGCGCCTCTCCTTGGGCTGGGAGGCTTGGTAGCTGCATGACTGCGTGACCAGGTCCTGGCGTCCAAGTCTACCATCCCAGCTATGTGACTTGACAGCCGTGGCCTCCAGCCTGCCCTCCTTCCTTGGATCTCAGGGCTGGGAGGGCCCTGGATTCTCCCCGCCCCATCGAGGGCTGGGGGTTCAGGCTGGAAGTGGAAGGGGGAGGAGGAAGGTGGAGAGCGGGCCAAGTCCCCCGGAGCAGGTTTCTTTCCATGGAGCAAGTCTGAGTTCCCAAAGTCTGAAGAGGAACCCCAGCTCTGAGAGGCCAAGACTCGGGCGAGGCGTTCCTCAGCGCGCAAAAGCATTTTCTTCCCACACCGTTACAAAATCCAACATGAAGCTCCCCACATGTATTATACATGTTTATATAAAACCATAACCCTCCCAGGATAACCATTATGTGCTGCCAGTTGTGTTAACACTCCGGTGTGGGGTGAATTTCCCGCCAAAATATAAGATGGCTCTGTCTTTTGGTTTTGTTCCATCCACCAAAAGGGTGGATTACAAACAAATATTTGGTAATACGCAGTTACAACCGGCCCGAGTTTACACGTTTCCCGCACTCCACCGCAAATCTATATGAACCGAGTTAAAGACGGCTCCCGCGGAGTACGCGCAATTCACGCGAGCCGACTTAACTCGTTTCCCCCACTCCAGTTGTGTTAAAACGTTATTTCGGCAAATATGCTATGGAAATTGATAGGAGGCGGCGAATGCCACAGATATCACCCATGTCAAATATCTGTGTCCAAACATTCACTTCACTGACCCTGCAAGTAAATGAATAAACCTGGTAACATACTTATATGCAAAATACTATTTTGTAACCGTATAGATTAAGTTCTATATACAACCTGAGGAATAATACTGCACACTGGCGGTCTGGGTCCCAGCCCCACCAGCATTACTCAGTATATCCTAACCCGCAGCTCTGCCTTTGGCAAACACCTCCATTTCCACTGGAAGGCGCTGTGTCCTGAGCCACTGTCTGTCACCAGCTGGTGCAAAGGGACTCAGTCTCGCGATGCTTCCTATGTGACAGAAGCGCCTTCCTCAAAAGCACTGATTTCGGATCTGCCTGGAGAGAGACGAAAGGAAGCCCCGTGCCCGGCCCTCCCTGTGGGGCCCAGAATGGAAAGCGAAGGATTTCTCTCGAAGAGGAAGGAGGGCACGAGGTCGTCACCATGGGACCAGGATGAAGCAAAGGGAAATGAAACCCACCACGCCATTGAGTTTGACACGTAACTGCTTTTATTTTGTGATAAAAATGCTTTCATATAAATTTCATCTTAACTACTTTTAGAATGAAACTTTGAAAAGTAAAAACAAAGTGTGCATTTTCCTTACTATGCCTAGTTAGGAATATGCAGTCATCTTATTGGTTATGGGCCTTCTCATACAAACATATAGTATCACCCTTCAGAGAAATGTACACAAGGAAGGAGCATAGTACCAGACAGTTAGGGGTGGAGCCTCGGGGCATAGAACCGTCCAATCAAAGGGTCATCATGCATTCAATGTTATCGGTCAAGGCCAAATTCCTGAAGCCACCTGCCGACAGCACACTCCACCTTTGGTTCCTTTCTGTGCAAGAACTGTGGGCTACCAAACTTAATAGTAAGATGGCATAATGGACTTGAGCATCATAGCTGATGGTTTACACTAAAGACTTTCTCTTGCCCTCAAACCCCTCCCTCCCTCACCATCATGTTAAGTCAGCAAATGATGCTTCACACAAAACAGAAGAAATAAACAAATAAAAAAATCTATCCCCAGAGGATGACAGAAGAATCAAAGGAAGAATTTATAAAAATAAACCAAAAGTGGGGGGTTGACCTATACATGGTATAAAAGCTCTGTCCCCTTACAAGTTCGTCTGCCATTCAGAACCAAACGAGAAGGTGAGTCTCCAACTCACCGTCTCTTCTATGAGATAGGATACAACTCAAGGGTCCTTATAATCTCAGAGACCGACCAGGGCCTGAAAGGCGGAGCCTGTGGTCTGTGACGGCAGCTTTCTCGTTCCTTCCCCGAAACCCTAAGGGCTGCACGGAGAAGCAAGCGAGCGAGGCCTGCAGTGCTGGGGGAGGGAGGTTATCAAAGATTCAAGCTGCTGGATCAGAGGTGATGCTTTCGGTAAGCGGGGCCGGCGCGGGGCTCCATGGTGAGTCAGACAGGTGACCCCCCCGCCCACCTGTGAATTAACAAATGCGGCCAACGACAGAGTCAGCAGTTAGAGCGACAGAATGTTACACACGATGAAAGGGGCTGGTAGAGTTGCCACCTGAGAGAGTAAAATGCAGAACGAATAGACAATCTGCTTATATTAGAGCAGAACTCATTCTTTTTCTTGGCTCATGAACTTGGGCAGGACTGAAAAGCATCCTTTGTAGACTTCCCTGCTAACAGACACACTGGGCTCCTCTGTACGGGGCCACAGGCAGATAAAGCAAGTAAGTGGGAGGCCCTGGTGGACACTCAGCCACGGCAGGAATGAAGACTGTTATTCACCCCAAAACAGAGCAGGCAACGCCCCTACTAATGTCTACCACCTGCTCCGGGGAACTGATCTCCCCGGTGCCATGACAGCATAGCACCAGGTCGATGTGACAATTATTTGCCGACTCAGGGAGAAGGGGGCGGGGGGGACTATTCTTTAGCTTCCTACTTCTGGTGTTACCTAGAACACTCCTGCCCCTGACCCAGGGTCATGCAAGCTGCCAAGACCACAAATACAAAGAGCAGACTTAGGTGAGATGCATTTCCACACTGAACACGAGGGTGTCGAGGACAGTGAGTCTGTAACTGTCCATTGTCATCTAGACGGTGACGCTAGGAAAGAAAAATGTCCCTGATAAGCTTGTTAGTTACCTACAAGGAGATGCCATGACTGCTTCAAAGGAAATGGAATGGTGGCAAGAAGTAGCAAGGGCTGCCTCGTCGTTCCTCCCTTTCCAAGGGACTGGCCTTGACCCTAGAGAGCGAGGCCAAGGCTCCATTTCCTGCCCTTGAAAATAAATCCATGTTCGGTGAGAACCTACTGGGGGCACCAGTAACTCAGCCCCGCCCTGTGCGGAAGGAAGACTGGTGAATGGGCCTGTGATCAGAAAGAGAATCAGGAAACGAAGGGAAGACGGCTGCCATGGGCTGCCCGGAGCCGAGGCCAGTTCCATTCTAGAAGGTGAGAGAATGTCGTCTGAGAGATTTTCTTCTGTGAGGACGAATGGAAGGAAAGGCCCGATACACAGACAGCTTTGTCTGCTGGGTGAGTGAGGGGAGCCCCCGAGGGCTCTGCCGGCGGGGAGGCGCGCACAGGCTTCCCACGGAGTCAGTGCGCTGCTGGGCAGGGAGGGAAGCCACCAGCCAGTGGGAACCCTTCTTGCATCAGTGAGTTTGTCTCTTGGTCATTCCAACATTCTGAGTCCTGGTGGGTTTTTTTTTTTCCAAGGGTCATAGTACCCAACTGCCAAGGGTAAAACTGCACGCTGACTAGGCCACGAACAGAAAGACGGACTCTCACCCTCTCTCCCGTAAGGTTTCCATGGAGCCCTGCATGCAGGCCAGGGAGCTTAGGAGCATCCTGAAGGGATCTCCTGTCCCAAAACGGGGTTCAAAGAAAAATATTTTGCTCCTCTTCCAGGAATGCTGTCAGGATGCCGAATGTCCGTTTTCTAAAGAAACAGGAAGGTTTATGCTGAGAACCATAACCAAAGCCACCCCGGGAGACCCCCAGGGAGAGTGGAAAACGGGAGGGAAAAGGCAGTGAAAGTTACGTTCCAGAGCAGGAATGGTTAAAGGCACAGAGGCCGGGCCTGTATCTTGCTGGTGTGGCTGCGAACACGGAGGGAAAAGGCAGTGAAAGTTACGTTCCAGACCAGGAATGGTTAAAGGCACAGAGGCCGGGCCGGTACCGTGCTGATGTGGCTGCGAACACAGACAGGTGCAAAACTCAAAGCACCAAACAGTCCGAAGAATTGCCACGGCTGAGAGGATGAGACAGGTCAGTCCGGCTAGAATTCCAGGGATAATTCCCCGTGGAATCTTCTCATGGACAGGGCAGGAGCCCCCAGGGCGTACAGCGCAGTCCCAGCTGCAAGAATGTCTGAGCTACAACAGGCATCCGTCCATTCTCCAAGTAAAAGAGGGTAAACATGGTCCCAAGTCTCGTATTCATCTTGCATTTCCACTTGGCTTGATGGGCAAGAGATTAGGAGGCGTATCGCTCCCTCCCAGAGCCCTGCAGACACCCGCTGACGCTGATGGGACTGCTTTCCTTGCAGTAGCTGAAAGGTAAGAGCGTCTCCTCTCTTCTGCCTCCAGAAGCTGGTCCCAGAGATTTCTTCATTTCTCTCCCGGATGACCTTCATTTGTCCTCAGCAGCATTTACAATAGGCAGTTCTGTGCCTGCACCGGAGGCAGGCTTTCACGCGTAAACCTGCATGTTGCTGCGTGCTGGCTCAGACATGTGTGTCCCCGGTCCCCGCGGACCTCCTCCGGCGCCCCCGGGAGTGGGGCTGGTGGTCACGTCTGACCAGTCAGAAGCAGAGTGGGGTGACGAACTTGACCACTGGTCAGGAGACTCTGGGGATGGGGTCAGGTAGGGATGCTCCCCCTGCAGGTGACCACTGTGGCTGGGCGTTCGCTCGGCCGCATTGGAGGAAGCGTAACTATGCTGTGAAGGGGGCGTGGGGTACTTGCCCACCGAGGCTGGGAAAGGGTGGTAGGTGGGGAGGATGGTCTGAACGACCTGCCCGTCCTGCTGGGGCATCACGGCAGCGGGGAACGCCATGCTGGGCAAACGAGCCATTTCTGGAATCTGGTACATGGTGGGCATGGGGCCTGCAGCAGCCGGAGGGCAGCTGGACTGAGGCTGGGGCGCCCCGGCGGGTTGGGCAATCCCGCCTTTGGGGATTAGCTGGAAAGTCACGATGGGGGGCAAGGGCTCCCGGGGGGCGGTCATATGCTTCCCTTCCGGCGGCCTGCTCTGAGGAGCTATGCCAGGAGGGGTGCCCTCAGCTGGTGCCAGTACCATACCAAACATCTCGTTGTACTGGCTCTCATTCATCTCCATGCGGTTCATCCAGTCTGCCGGGACAGGGACCGGATGCAGCCTACCCACGCTCCCCGCACTGCCGCTGCCTGGAGGCACCATGTGGTGGTGGGACAGCAGCTGGCTCACCGAGGGAAGCACAGTGCCAGGCCCGTGGGCCAAAGGCTGGATCTCACGGAGGTTAGAGAAGGACAGTGCATGCTGCGCGTGGACGGGGGCGGGGGCCGCGGCCGCGGCCAGCATGGGGTTGGGCGAGGCCTGTAGGAGGCCAGGGGATGTGATCATTGGGGAGGAGGTGGTGTCGGAAACGTAGGTGTGAGGGGACTCGAGGGAATCGACGGGGGACAGAGTCACGGAGCTCTCCGACAGCTGGGCCTTGTCACTCAGCGACTTCTTCCTCCTGCCACCCTTGGCCTCCTTGGCCTCCTTGGCCAGGTTAGGGAGGCTGGTGGGCACGGCGCTCTTGGCGTTGGGCCGTCTGGGCTTCTTGCCCATCGGAGTGTGTTTGAGGCTGAGGAAGGACCGGTTGGGCCCGCAGATGACGGGGGAGAGGGCGGAGGTCAGCACGGAGCCCGGAGGGCTCGGCGCCACGTTGTACTCGTCCAGCAGGCGCACGATGTCGTGGTGCATGCGCTCCCGAGCCACGTCCCGGGGCAGGCGGTCCATGTGGTCTGTGATGTCCCGGTTGGCAAAATGGTCTAAGAGGATCTTGGCGGCCTCATAGCTCCCCTCCCGGGCAGCAAGGAACAGCGGCGTCTCCTCCTGCAGGGAAGGCCCACGAAGAGCACAGTTGAATGAATGACTCTCTTGAGACCAGAGCCATGTTTCTCAATCCTTTTACTATCACCCTCCCCTTCAACGTTTTTCCCCAAACTGCCCCCCTGCGTGAAATTTTAATGCCACCGATAGACTGTCTCTCTAGCCATGTGCTGAACGGATATCTATGCTTCAGGCGAAAGAGTACGATTATTTCACCCCAGCCCAGGAACCAATTTTGCCCGTTGAGGGCAGTGTCTCCTTAGGTGGGAATGTGTGAACTCAAGCATGCCGCTGAGGCAGAGCGTCGTAAAAGAGCACTGAGCTCATCAAAGTAGGCGAACGAGTTAGAAATAAGCAAGGCAGCAGGGGAGAACCTAAAGCATGTGCAGAGCTGGGAAAAGTAAAAGAAAGCGGAGAAAGGACATGCACAAAGAAGAACTAAAGTAGGGGGAAGGGAGAAGATGAGCCAGAGAGGGAAGCCTGACCCACAACTCAGAGGAAGAAAAGCAAACAGGAAAACACGTGGTGTCCAAGAGCAGAAAAGAAGAGCAGCAGGAAAACAAACAAGAGAAAGAAGTGAGCAAGAGCAGGGCAGGGCACAGCAGAAGGGCCGTCCAAGACGAGCGAGGCAGCGAGGCTGCACCGAGTCACGTGCAGAACGGCCTGCAGCAGGCTGAGTACCGCGTGGGCAGAGGCTCAGCCCCGGCCCTTCACTGGGGGAGCCAGATGCCCTTCCTAAGGCTCCCGTCCAGCCCGCTTCCTCCTCTGTCTACACTGATCACAGGCGGAGCTGCGGGAGACAGGGGAGGCCTTGGATGCTGGGCGCGGCGGGGCCTGCCCTCCCGCTCGGAGCCCAGACTGCACCTTGTTGTCCTGCATGTCTCGGTTGGCCCCATTTTTCAGCAGCAAAAGCGTCGCCTCCACGTTGTTGACAGCTGCTGCCCAGTGAAGAGCAGATTTTCCTGCAAGAGAAACGTTCGTGTAAGCAGGCGGCCTAGAGGACACGTCCCGCTCCTCGCATCAGGAAGTCAGTTCCCTGTGGGTCCAAGGACAAACTCTAAGTATGCCCTCCTTCCCCCTGTTCTAGGAGTGCTGCGTGCAGGCTGCTCAGCCTCCAGAGGACCTCCCGGGATGAGGACCATTTGTCTGTGGTGCCCCCGCCCTCCACATGGCAGAACCGACCCTGCCGCAGTGAAGACCGTATAGATGTATACACGCCAGAACGTATACTTAGGGTCTCTAACGGTGCCCCATCCCAGGGAATCCGGCTCTCATACGTCCTCATGAGAGTGGCAGGCCAGGCAGCTCACACAGGCAAACCTTTCACAGACCTGCTTTGAGGCCCTGAGCCCTCCCTAACCATCCCTTCCCCTCTTCATCCATGCACCTCCCAATGGCTCAGCTCTCCAAGCTCATCATGTTAAGAGAAAGACTGGATGGACAGATGAACCTTCAGTGGCTTTGGACCTGAGGCAGGTCTTTAAGGATCAACATCCCTCCCCCTTAGAGGATGCTCTGCGGGTCAGAATCCCAACCCCACCGCGTCCCTACCGTGGTCGTCCACCGCGTTCACGTCTGCTTGGCAGTTGATCAGCTCCGCCACCATCCCCTCCACAGCCAGGCGCGCAGCCAGGATCAGGGGTGTGGTGCCGTCATTCATCCTGGCATCCAGGTCGGTCACTCGGTTGCGGATCAGGATCTAGAAGGGAAAGCACAGGAGAGAGAGTCACCTGGATGAAGAATGTAATGACACTGAGAGAAGGACCAAGGGCATCGTAGTGGAGGCCACGCTGTGAGTTCCTGGAGGGGAAGAAACGTCTTGTTCTTTTTGTGCCCGAGTCTCTACCAGGATCAATCAACAGATGTTTGTGGAATGAATGAATGAATGAATGAACGAATGAACAAATGTGCTCAAGACAATGGCTCCATGTAAAGTGAAGTCCTACTTTCTAAAGAAAGAAGAGGGATGTGGGAAAATACCACCACCTCCATTATGGTGTACAGGATGCTTCCAATTTCCCCAAAAGGGTGCAATACAAGGGCATCAAGGAGCACACTGTGACTTCACGTAAAGAAAACCACAGAGGAGCCCGTGGAAGCCCACGTGGTCAGGTAAACCTGTAGGCAGAAGCTGATACTAGCAAAGGCTTCATCACAGGTACCACTCCCCTCGATCTACTCATCTGGGAGGCATTCTGGCACCTCAGAAAACCATGTGATTCGCACTCAGAACACTGCTTTCGGGTCTGTCAACCCCTGGCTACAGACAATTAGGTCAATTTGCCTTCCTCCCTTTTCTGGCTTTCCCATCTAGCAAGCCCAGCTCTGCCACCTGCTTTATTCTCTGAAAGAAGTACTGAGTGCCCTAGCTGGTTTGGCTCACTGTATAGAGCATTGGCCTGGGGACTGAAGGGTCCCAGGTTCGATTCTAGTCAAGGGCATGTACCTTGGTTGCAGGCTCATCCCCAGTAAAGGGGTGTGCAGGAGGCAGCTTATCGATGCTTCTCTCTCATTGACGTTTCTAACTCTCTATCCCTCTCCTTCCTCTCTGTAAAAAATCAATAAATATATTTTTTAAAAAAAGAAGTACTGAGTGAATGTAATGGGATGCTAAGTGCCTTAACAAAGACAAGACACTGCAGATCATGTTTTTTACCTGGAAAACACCTTGGGCATCAGCTGCCACTGCAGCATGGAGAGGGCAGCGGCCCATGTTGTCCTGGGCGTTGGCGTCTGCACCTGCGTCCAGGAGACGCTTGGCGGCATCTGCCCTCGAGTAGCGTGCGGCCAGGTGCAGGGCCATCTCGCCGGTCCGGTCTGTCTGGGCCTGCAGGCTGGCCCCCTGGTAGACCAAGTCTGTGATGATGTTGGCAGACGAGTCCTCTGCGTCCTCATCTTCCTCACTCATGTCTGAGCTGCCTCCTCGGAGGGAAGCCAGCATCAGCGGGGTGCACCCATCTACAGGAAAGGAGAACCCGCGACTCAGGAGGAGAACAGCACTCGTGTTCAATTAACCCCGCTGTCGGACAGTTCAACGTGAGTCACGTTATTCGACTGGGAAGAGTCCCTGTGCTTCTGGTGACACTGGCCACCTGCTCTTCCACTGGGAATGGCCCCCCAGTAAAGGGTAGTGAGGCAGCAAGAAGGGTTCTTCTTGAAGTTAAACAAGCTTTCTGTGCAAGTTTCTAAGGGCTATGTTACTTTTAAATGGATAATTTAAAATATTCAGTGTTAATAGAGCTATAGGCACCGAAGTTTCAGCTAAATGAATTCTCCATCCCTCTGCTTTGGGATATGACTTTTCTGTTGTACTAAAATCTCTCTCGTCCTAGTGGGTTTGGCTCACAGACTGAAGGGTTGCAGGTTCGATTCCAGTCAAGGGCACGTACCTCGGTTGCAGGCTCGATCCCTGGCCCCTGTCAGGTTGCGTGGGGGAGGCAATCTATGATGTGTCTCTGTCTCTCCTCCTCCCTTCCACTCACTAAAAATATCCTTGGATGAGGATTAATAATAAAAAAACCCCATCCCAACACCACCCCCAAACACAAACAAAAAAGTAAATGAAATCTATCTCATATAATCAGCCCACTTGTTCGCAAGCACGCTGGGCGTGAAGCGGTGTGCGATCCTCCCTGTCTGCTCCTGTGAGTTCATGTCTGCATGTCTGTATTCCTCAAGCACTGTCTCCTCACGCTGACTCAGCGCCTGGGAAACTGGCTGGGGGCACATCACCAAGCAGGGCAGACACGGGAAGGACAACACAGAACCCAGGCAGGCGTGGCCTCGTGAGGGTGCTGACCTGGGCCCCGGACGTTCACGTCCAGCACGTCCACCTCCTGCTCTGCCTGCGGGGGCGTGAGGGCCAGCGACGGGGTCCTGCGGATGTCTGCGGCCTCGAGGTGCTGCTGTGTCCATGGGCGTCGATCGATGGGGTCGTCTTCTGAGAGCAAAGCCTCGGCTTCAGCCTGAAAGGGGACGGCACGCCGGCTGTGAAGCTGCCCGCCACCAGGAGCTGCGGACGAAGCTAGTCCCGAGCCTCCCGCCAGCTTCCCCTCAGCCCTGCCTCTAGCCCTCAGATCTGCATCCACGGCCGTCTCCCAGCTCCTGCTCACCTGTCCCGGGTCACCGTACAGCTCTCCCACCTCCAAGCCCAAACTCTAGCCTCAGCCTTAATACCTGACGTGTCTACCTACCTAACATGCTATTTATAGGTCCACCTCTTCACGCTGATTTAGAATACCCACGGGATGCACACGTCCCAGCCTCGTATAGCTATGGACCGATGGCCTCCCTTTCCACCTCAGCCCCAGCCCAATCTACCTCTTACTTCTAAATGGTGTTAGCTCCTAGGTTCAAGGTGAGGAGCCTCTAATGGCCACTGGCTTCTTCACTGTTAATCCCACCCTCCCTTCCAGAGGGGAAATGCCCGACAGAGCAGGGGCGCGATGGAGCCAGCAGGAAACTGTTTACACACCTCAGTCCTTACCCGGCTGCCATCTACGGCACTTCAGGAAGGAAGCATGCTTGTTGCCTGTTTTATTATTCTTAAGAGTTCTTACTGAAAACACACAGAGGTCACCCAAGGCCAGCAATGACCTGGAGATCCCTGCCTTTCATGACCACCTGGAATAGCCATGGCCCGGGCAACGTATAAAGAGGATCACTCCCATTTGGGACACTCCTGCTCCCAAGGACAGAAACGGAAATGTGACCCGAGCGTGGCCGATGGTGGCCAACTCACCTTGGCTTTCTTTGGCTGGGGCCCTTCATCGTCGACCCAATGCTCACTTGTTCCAGAACCTATCAGGTTAGCCTCTGAGACTTGCGTGGAGAGATTCCTGGTGGCCAGGGTTAGGAAGGGAAAACAAGAGAAGAGGCGTATCATTAACGGATCCGGAGGATTGCCACACCTGTCCCACCAGGACACACTCTCCTCTCTATACTCGCTTTGGCCCCCAGGGATGGGCAGCATTTTACGCCCCTTTACTGGGCAAACATCCTTTCTTTCCTGCTGATCAAGAGCTTACAACAAAGGTGTGCCTTGCCCTGGCCTGTGTGCTCAGTGTTTAGAGCATTGGTCTGCATACTAAAGGGTCTCAGGTTCGATTCCGGTCCAAGGCATGTGCCTGGGTTGCAGGGTCTCTGGCCCTGTCAGGGTGTGTGCGGGAGAAAACCAATGATGTGTCTCTCCCACATCCATCTTTCTTTCTGTCTCTCTCTCTCTCCTCCTCCCTTCCACTTTCTCTAAAAATTAATGGGAAAAGATATCCTCAGGTGAGGTTTAACAAAACAGAACAAAAAGTGTGCCTCAACACAGAAGCTGAGCACCAACGCGACAGATACACGTACAGGTCGGAAGCACCGGCCTCTGGCTGCTATTTCACAGCTGCTCAGGGTGTGGTCACGTGTGGCGATGTGGCCAGAGCTCAGAGCTCAGAGCTAAAGGCATCACCCCCACGACCTGCCTGCCTGCTCTACCCCTGCTCCTCACTGCTGTGAGCAGTGCTGCGGGCAGGCCGGCTTACTTCAGCCCCACGGCATCCTGTCCCACCGGCTCGCGACGCTTGTGATTGCTGGACTCCCGGCGAAGGGTGAAGCCTTCGGGCAGCCAGAGGGAGCCGTGCTTACGCTTCCGTTTTGCCATGATGACCACCAGCAGCAGAAGGAACAGGATGATGACAACAGCGACGGCAAGGAGATAGAGCAGCTGGGTGCGTTTGGGACCCAGGGATTCACCTGCAAGTGCAAGCGACAGGAAACGTGCTGATAGGACATCGACCTCCCCACACTAGCTTTACGTTTACCCCGAGGGCGGCTGGGAGCTCCCACCCTGAACAACGAAGAGCTGCACGTTGAGGAGTGTGCCCTTCCTCTTTGTCCCCAGGTGACGCCCCCCATACCTTCCCCCTAAAGCAGTGCTACTCACTGACGACAGAGACCAGCGGGTAGGACAGGGTGCCCTGGATGGCGTGAGAGGCCAGAAGAGCTGCAGCTGCGTCCGTGGTCTTGAAGCACTGGTCTGAATCTTGAACACACTGGCGGTTGTCGATTTCCAGAAATACCTTAGAGCTGTGGGTGCCCAGGGGAAAGAGGAGAAAGGGCAATGAGGAGTTAGGGAGGGCTGCATGAGCCTTCCTTGTCTCCTGCAGTGCCGGCCTCTCCGCTCTGTGGTGCTGCCTCCTCCAGAAAGGATCTCCTTCAGATCCTACACACTGATTCCTGCTTAGGGGGTGCCTCACCTTCCTGGGCTGAGTCCAGGCCTTCTGACTGAGGCAACACACAGCTGAGACGCCAACGATTGATACAAGAGAGAAGTCCCGCTAAAGGGATGTAAGGTGACTGGCGAGAGGTTGGGGAGCCCAGCATCTGAGGAGGCCTCCCTGCCTCCTGCCTCGTGCCCGCTCCAGCCCACCTTGCAGATCCCCAAGATCAAGGCAAACCTTTAGTCTTAGACACAGATCCTGGGACCGTGCGTCTGTTTTACCTGGTGGGCTGTTTTATTTGTCTGGGCTTTGCATTTTCACAGATTTACGTTATGACTTCCTCTGTGTATCGAAGTGCTCAGCTTTATAAAATTAAGCTTTAAGAAGCTCAGAGCCCGGCCGGCATGGCTCAGGGGTTGAGCGTCAACCTATGAACCAGGAGGTCACAGTTCGATTCCTGGTCAAGGCACGTGCCCGGGTTGTGGGCTCAATCCCCAATGGGGGGCATGCAGGAGGCAGCTGATAATGATTCTCTCTCATCATTGATATTTCTAGCTCTCCTTCTCCCAAATCAATAAAAATATATCTAAAAAAAAGCTCAGAAACCAAAAACCTACCCAGCCACCTCCTGGTCTGGATCCTCAGGAAGGGACCTGCGTGCCAGCCTCTGCTTCTTCAGGGCAGCCGGCTTCTCGCCGTAGTAGGGGTAGACCATGAGGTGCCCCTGGGGGTCCCGCTTGATGCGCAGGTTGGTGTGCAGCAGGGTGCCCAGGGCCCGCAGGAAGCTGCGCGCATCCTGCAGCAGCTGCTCGGGGGGCATCAGCACCACGATCACCAGGGTCCCCTCGGCCAGGTTCTCCGGCCGGTCAGCAGCGCAGTCCAGCCCGTCCCAGCCGCACTCCTCGCTGTTGCAGCCCTGGTCGCAGTGGTCGTCCCTGAAGTGGTCTGCGCAGTACTTGTCGTACCTGGGCAGGGAGGCAGGCCGGGGGGAGGGGCTCAGACGAGGCCGCAGCTCCATTTGGTTTTCCACTGGGAACTACGCTGGGTTTTTCCTACCCATCTTCTGTGGCCCAGGTCAGGCCCCAAATGCCCGTGATGCCTTCCCTGGATCTCCCGCCCCTGCCATCTTAGAGCACAGAGTCTGCGCCACACGGCTTCAGGGGGCGCACCCTGAACGAGAGACAGCACGTGCTCACTGTGCCACACGGGCTAGGGCCCCCTGGCAGCTCGTCGTGTTTTTAAGTCAGGTGTACAAACAAGAGGAAAATCAACCTGCCTCATGCTTCCTCTATTTCTGTCTGCACCGCCCCTGGCGAGGTAACCAGGGGCATTGGAAGTAAAGGTGCCTCTAGAACCTGGATATATAGCTCCGAGCCATCAAGACATGTCCACGTGGCCTCTATCCTCCCCACCCACACTGAGTCCCAGCTAGGGAAGGTGGGCGGGGAGGTGTGTGTCCCACACGGGAAACCACATCTAACTTGTACAGCCTCTTTCAAATACTAGGAAAAGGAAATCGAGTCCCAGAACCTAAATGGTGCACAGCCCACTTCATCGGCACTCCCCTCCCTGACACCCTGTGGCAGTCACACCATTCGGCACAAGCTGCCACGCTAGCTCAGTGAGCGCTGAGGCGTCAGGAAGCGCTGGGTGTGCTTTGGCCATTTAACCACTGGGTCTCGGTTCCCTCACCCTGGAAAGACCATTAACAACACCCACGCCTCACCAGGCTGTGGAGAAGTCATCAGAGGCAAATAGAATGGGACAGCTAACAGGACAGTCTCCATGTGACCCACAGAGCGCCCTGTAGCTGCAAAGCGAAGACCAGGAGGGCTGCGCGGCCTAACCTAGCTCCGCTTCCTGAAAAACCCAGCTGGGAAAGGTCGGGGTGAGCAGGCAGAGGTACAGACCTTTCCATCCATCCTGCGGGCAGGTTACGTGAGAGGCTGCCTGAGAGTGGGCAACACCACTTCCAAAGGCATTTCCCCAGGAGGTCACGAGAGCAGCAGGTGAGAAGGCAGAAATAGGCAGAGAGAGGGTGGTTGTGCAAGGAGCATCCCTGGACCTCTGCCAGCCAGGCAGCGCCCCGGACGGCGTGCGGTGGGACGAGGCCGGCGCCAGGAAGCAGAGGGCCTCGGGCACCAGTCTGAAAGCAGAGGCAGGTCGGGCGGAAGCGCTGGAGTGGTTAGGAGCAAGAACAGGAAACCGAGGTGTGTTAGTGACAGTCGCCCTCCGCTTCGAGGGACCCAGGACCCTTACTTGCACGTCTTGCTGTTCCCCTGGCACTCGAAGTTGTCGAACAGGCACTCGGCCGTGTTGCACAGCTCGTCGCACTGGTTGTTGATGTAGTCCCAGCAGGGCAGTGGGGAGGAGCAGTTGGCCCAGGGGTTCTCCATGGTGAGGGAGCAGTCACCCCCGTCCCACTGGCAGGCGTGGCTGTTGCAGGCCTCATCGCAGACGCCGTCCCGAGCTTTGTCGGCACAGTACTGGCTGTGACAGGTGGCAGGTGGGGTGCTGGTGGGGGCCGCGTGGAGCTCACAGCGGCTGCCCCGGAACGGCGGAGGGCACTGGCAGGAGTAATACGGGGGCTGGCGCTGCGGGAGGCAGCTCCCCCCGTGCTGGCAGGGGCTGCTGGCACAGCCCAGCTCGCACTCCTGGGGGTTGGGGCAGAAGCAGCGGGGCCCTGAGGGCGTGTGGACACACTGCTCCCCTCGCCTACACTTCACGTGTCCACAGCTGCTCTGGCATCTCGCCCCGGAGAACCCCTGTGGAAATCAGTGAACAAATGAGGATGGGGGATCGATTCTTGAGGGCACGTCCCATTTCCCCTCCCAAGCCTTTGGCCACACTGCTAGGGAGGCTAAGATTTCTCCACGCAGCCAACTGGACCAAGTTGCAAGAAGAGACCTCTTCAAGTCAATCAATCCTTGGGGTGATGTGAGTTCTATCCACTTAAGATCACACCCAAATTAAATCCACAGGTCGTGATGGGATAAGACGCAGTGACACTGCATCTGCTAGCACCTTTCCTAACCATTGTTCCATCACTTATGTAAGGCCTTAGGGGAGTGTGGGGAATCACTTCAGGAGTTCTGGGTAAATACATAGGCTTCCCCTCGGGGCCTCCACACAGTGATCTCTGTTTTAGGGAGGTTTCAGCCTCTGCCAGCGGCAAAGGGGTCTGCACAGCAAATCACTAAAATCAGGCTTCCTTCTAGTTTAAGAAGCAGTGGCTTGTTCCCAAACAGCCCCTGCTGAGGAATGCAAGCGAAGCTGCGTTTCCAACCATCTCTGCCCCCAGCTGGGCAGCAAGACCACCTCCAGCACAGCACCCGCAGCCAGAGACAGCAGTCCTCTCTGCGGGGAGCATCCCCCACCGCGTGCGGGTTCCCTCGCTGCTTCCGAAGACCCACATTTGCAGACTAGGGCGCCCACTGTATCAGTATCTTAACTCTACACGGAAAACCCAAGCCCTTCCTTCTAAGGGAGCTGCAATGGAGAAACCTCCCCACCAAGAGAGCCCCCCTACAGCGTGGGAAGACCAGCTAAGCTCGGCTCGGTCAGACCGTATGAAGACAGCGTGCGCCTTCAGGAGGCAACACGGCACTTACCGGGGGACAACGACAAATGAAACCATCAGGCATGTTGCTGGCCACGGCACAAGTCCCTCCATTCAAGCAAGGCATCTGGGGACACACATCGACGAAAGTTTCACAGTGACGACCTCAAAAGAGAAAATGAAAAGGAGCTTTAGGAGACAGAAGTGTAGCTGTAAGTTACTGAGCAGAGCCCTGGGAGGGTGTGAGCGAGCCCAGGGTCAGAGGTCAGAGGTGGGGTGGGAGGTATGAGCGCTCAGGTCTCAGCCACAGAGACGAGGAGAAGCACGCGCTGACCTCAGGGTGCCTGACCCACCTCCTCACCTGTCTCATCTACACGACAAGCACGCCTGGCCTACATTCCCACCTGACTCACAGAACAGGATGGATATGAAAAGTGACTCTAAAACCATCACCAAAAAAAGAAAAAAGGAAAACGACACAGCTTTTTAGTGAAGGCATTTACCTGTCATAAGTCAAAGGAAACATTTAGCAAAACTGTTCACTGCATTTTGTTAACATCGTCTACTTCACAGGAGAGACTACCCCAGACCAATACATATAAATACTGATTTGCAATTTATAGAGAATTTTCATCCATAACATCTCTTTTCAATCATTTTTCAGCCTTTCTGAAGCCTGATTGGTGCTGCTTTAAAATACAGCTTAGCTTTCCAGAGTTCATTTCCCCACTGGTATTGCTCAGAGGAAAACAGCTCTGTGGATGGATGCTGGTGATGGCAGCACAACAGTGTGAACGTACTTATATCCCTGAGCTGTGCACTTAAAAATGGTTAAGATGGTAAACTTCACGTGTATTTTATTGCAATTAAAAATGTGATTTTGCTCAACTACTCCCAACATTCTATTTTTTTTATATCTCTGCTACATACTAGTAAATGTATATATACTACATATGTCTCTGTGTGTGTGTGTCTGTGTGTGTGTGTGTGTATATATATATATATATATGTCAATGTATAGCAAAAGAGAAAATGTAGAGATTGTAGACTGACTATAAAATCTATGGAGCACAGACCTAAGAAGAAACTGGGCCCTGACCGAAGCTGGTCTAGTTTTCCTGCCTAAGAAAAGCTCCCTCGGGTCTGGGTGGGCCCCATGGGTCCTGCCTCCTCGTGGAAAGGCCTCACCTGTGAAGGCGCTGCGGCAGACGCACATGTAGTCGTTGGTGAGCTGTACGCAGTCCAGGCTGCCCTCCGAGCTGCAGGGGTTGGACAGGCACTCGTTGATGTCTCCCTCACACCGCTCTCCGGCAGCTGTAGCCCCCGATCTTATCCACACACTGCCCACCGTTGAGGCAGTGGGGTCCCCTGGCACAGTCGTCAATGTTCTCCTCACAAAGCAGGCCTGGGGGGAGAGGAGAGCGAGAATTAGGACCGTTCTGGGGACCCTGCTCTCCAGCAAGGGTTTTCATTCCATTCATTTCCCCACCTTAGGGGGACGAGACTTGGCAAGTTTAAAAACACACATCAGCTGGTAAATGGGAATTATTTATTCAAGAGGCTACTGGCTGTTTTCCCTCAAAGCTCCAAGAAATCTCGCCACCAGGCTAATGTTGTTGCAAAATTCTATGATTTCCACATTCTGTGTTTCATGGAACATCAGATGTCAGCAAGACCCAGACAGCACTAAGGACATGAGTCAGAACCTCAGAGCCAGGCAACAGACGAGAGAATGAAACGGTGAGTTACCAGAATTCAGAACTAAATGTCTGATTTTTAACGCCTCCTCCCAACATTAAAATTGCATTTGTAACTTAGAGAAAGCCCTGGACAGAGAATGGGTAAGGCTGATTTCCTACCGCGGGTGCCTGGCGGGCAGGAGCACTTGAAATGGTTCACCAGGTCGACACAGGTGCCCCCGTTCTGGCATGGCTGGTTCTGGCACTCATCCACCTCGTACTCGCAGTTGACACCCTGGTATCCTGGGATGCACTGCCAGGGGCAGACAGAAGGACAAGAAATACTGGACCATCGTTGGAAACAGACCACGAGAGCAAATGACATCTTGCATGATACCGTGACCTCTGCCCCGAGTCCTGGCTCAGGCATGTTTCTGACATCACTCCCCTCCCAACCATCATCCTGTGCGGGGCTGATTGCCGCCCACCCGCATTGACCTCTTCCCGCTGAAGAAGCCACCATAGTGGATGGCAAGGACTGGATCCTGAGGGATGTTTCAGACAGGCCCCCTATGCAAAACTCCTGTCCCTCCTGTGGGCGGTTGTCCCATCTTTAAAAGATGCATTCATTCCCTTGTAGGTTATGAAGATGCTATGACTCAGCCAAGTAGTTGTGTGGATGGTGGTAAAGGTACTGCATTTATTCATCTCCAGGTTCAGGCAGTGAATACTGGCTCTGAATGTCAAAACGAGCAGAGGCAGCCCCAGGGAAGTGAGATGGTTCCAGACCGCTGAAAATAGCTTGCTACAGCTACGCTAACTTACGGCACAGGGGACTGAAAGAAACAAATGTATACTTTCACAGGAAACACTGGAATGGTGTTTGGTTAAAATTTGTAAAAATAAGACATATGCAGCTAAATTCAATATGCTGGTGTTCACAATAGCTGCACCATCTTCCGGGAGGTCTCTGCTGTGTGCCTGCCTCTTACCTCACATCGGTATCCACCAATGAAGTCCCTGCAGGTGGCTCCGTGCTGGCAGGGATTGGATGCACACTCGTCCAGCTGCTGCTCGCAGTAGCTCCCGGTGTAGCCCAGGGGGCACTGGCAGTGGTGCGAGTTGCCGGCATTGATGCAGACGCCCGAGTGCTGGCACAAGCGGTCGGGGGTCACCCCTGGGGAACCAGAGGAGGAAGACATGTCACAGAAGACACAGGAAGTGTCAGGTTCAGACCAACTCTGAGCAAACTCATCAAGCCAGTGGGCACATCGGATTTTATTCCCGTCTAATTCAGGGACCCTGACATCGGATATGTGTTGAAAATAAACAAGCCCTGAAAGTGGCACATGCCTTCGTTTCACTTAAAATACAGTTCTTGTTCTTATGAAAATATAGTGACATAAAACATTATATGAGTTTTAGGTGCACACCATGATAATAATTCATAATTTATATACATATATATATATACATATATATATATATATATATATATATATATATATATCATAAAGTGATCACTATGGTAAGTGCTGTAACCATCTGACACCATACCACATTATGATGATATTATTGACTATATTCCCTAAGCTATAAACTACATCCCCATGACTTTTTTATTTTATAACTGGAAGTTTGTACCTCTTAATCCCCCTCATGTTTTTATTTCATTTTTTAAATATATTTCTTTATTGATTTCAGAGAGGAAGGGAGAAGGAGAGCGAGATAGAAACATCAATCATGAGAGATAATCATTGATCGGCTGCCTCCTGCACACCCCCTACTGGGGATCGAGCCCGCAACCCAGGCATGTGCTCTTGGCCGGAATCGAACCTGGGACCCTTCAGTCCACAGGCTGACGCTCTATCCACTGAGCCAAGCCGGCTAGGGCTCCTTCATGTTTTTAACCCAACATCGCTCCAACAACCATCAGTTTGTTCTTTGTATCTATAAGTCTGTTTTTGTTTTTTGTTTTTAGGTTCCACATGTAAGTGAAATCATATGAAAAGACAACCTACCGAGTGGGAGAAGATATTTGAATCATATATCTGATAAGGGATTAATATCCAAAATACATAAATAATTCATATAACTCAACATCAAAATTTTTATTTTTAAAATGAGCAGAGGACCTGAATAGACATTTCTTCAAAGACACAGATGGCCAATACACATATGAAAAGATGCTCAAGATCACTAATCACCAGGAAAATGCAAATTAAAACCACAATGGGATATCACCTCACACCTGTCCAAATGGCTATTATCAAAAAGTCAACAAATAACAAGAAATAACAAGTGTTGGCACGAATGTGGAGAAAAGGGAGCCTTTGTGCACTGTTGGTGGGATTGTAAACTGGTGAAGTATGAAGGTTCCTCAAAAAATTAAAAATAGAACTACCATATGACCCAGCAATTCCACCTCTGGGTATTTATCCAAAGAAAACGAAAACACGAATGTGAAAAGATATATTCACCACTATGCTCATCACAGAATTATTTACAACAGCCAAGCTAAGGAAGCAACCTAGGTGTCCTTTGATAGCCGAATGGATCAAGAAGAGGCATACAAATACATTTCTTTTTTGGAATCTCTAAGCCTGTTCCCCTGCCCTTTCATCTCAGGCCCTTTCGCCAGAGCCTTGCCCACCCCGTACTGCCTGCCCTCCCCTCAGCCCACAGTAACAACGCCTGCCCTAAATGCCACTGGCAGGTCAATACTTCAGGGAATGGCCCTTGGGCCTGAGGGGCAGAGCTTACCTCTTCCCTTGGCCGCCACCTCACAGGAGACATTGGGCACGTCGCAGTAGGCACCAGCCCACCCAGGTGGACACAGGCACCAGGAGTGCGCTTTCTCCTGAATGCAGGTGCCTTTGTTTTTACATGGAGACCGACTGCAGAGGTTCACCAGCGTCTGAAACAGAGGCACACACACGTCAACATCCACACACCGGAAACGAAGAGAATAGGTTACGCTGCATTTTAAGTAATCAAAGAAAAACACGTTAATTACTTTTTCCCAAAAGCCGTCACCCTCAGTGGTTGAGCATCCACCTATGAACCAGGAGGTCACGGTTTGATTCCTGGTCAGGGCACATGCCCAGATTGTGGGCTCAATACCTAGTGTGGGGTGTGTGGGAGGGGGTGTGCGGGAGGCAGCCGATTGATGATTCTCTCTCATCAATGATGTTTCTATCTTTCTCTCCTTCTCCCTCCCTCTCTGAAATCAATAATTATATTAAATAATAATAATAAAGCCCTCATCCAAGCCTTAAACTAGACCCAGTGTCCTCAAGTAATCTAATCATTTTATATAGTCCAATTCCTCTTAGCTCTGTGATTTAAACAGTTCTTACGAGAGAAATTGAAGAATTTGAGGAAGCCCAATAGGTTAAGCTATTCCCTACATCATGATTATGTCCGGATATAGGGTCACCCTGTCAGGCTAGAAAGCAAGAGTCAAGCTGTCAGACAGGTACACGTCTCCCCGTGCCAATCCTGTGCGAGGAATCCACGGGGGTCTCGAGCAAACCTGTCTGTGATGAGCATGATCTTAAAGCCTGTTATTAAGCCTAAAAACTGTCAAACAGCTTGTTTCGAGTGGAGAAAATCAGGCTTATGAAAAAGTGAGGCAAAGAGTGCAAGCAGACTTGGGCCTTCCTCCATTGTCCCATGTGGCCTTTAGGAGAGGCAGGAAATTCACAATACAGACGGTTTGTGAAAGGAGGGGCCGGCGGGGGAAGGGCAGAGTGCTACACCAGCATTTATACTCTCACACCGTGAGAATGAGCAGAAACCCAATGAGGATGTCCCCGACCCTCAGAATCCGCAGCAAGCTGTTTAACATGCAGAGGCGGTAACATCTGCACGTCCAATATGGACAGAGCCTTACTGAAGGGCACCTGTAAGGCTCGTTAAATGTGGCCGTTCAGTCCTGAATTCTTTAGAGTTCTGTGATGCTATCATGTTACCACGGTTTTAAGAGGTAAAATAGCATAAAATTACACACAGTGCTTGGTATGCAACCTTGGAAGAGCTGGTTTGTCCCTCCGGGACTTGGTTTCTCTGTCCATGAAATGAAAGGCTAGACTAGTTGGTTCTGAGGGGTCCTTCCTAAGAGTCCAGAAAAATATAACTTAGGAATTTGCATTTGAAAGATGTGTGAATAGCTTGGTTGGAGGTTGTCACAACATTGTAAGACCTGACACTTATCCCCTTAGATATGTCTGACCTTTAAATTTTAATTTTTTAATTGTTCTTTTTTCCCTTTCTGTATTTCCAATGTAAACAATATCTATGTGCTTACTTCCCACATGTATTTGTCTGCAGTTCTCAGTCTGTTAACAACAATTTTTTTTTTATTGATTTCAGAAAGGAAGGAAGAGAGAGAGAGCTAGAAACATCAATGATGAGAATCATTGACTGGCTGCTTCCTGCACACCCCCGACTGGGGATTGAGCCTGCAACTCGGGCATATGCCCTTGACCGGAATCGAACCCGGGACTCTTCAGTCTGCAGGCTGATGCTCTATCCACTGAGCCAAACAGGTTAGGGCTGTTAACAACAATTTTATTGTTTATCTGGCTAGTGTCACTATTTTGCAATTTACTAGCTACTAAGAAGTTAACCTGATTTATCTCAGGGACAACCCTGAGTTCTAGAATTTTCTCTTTCAGGAGGGGCTTATGTACCGAGAAAAGAAATAGGTACAGAACTTTGCTACTTTGAGGAAGCTGAGTGAGTGGGCTGGAATTTAATTACCTGACAGTTTTTCCCAGTGTAGCCCAAGGGGCAGGTGCAGCGGTAGGTACCCAGGCCATCCACACATATTCCTTCATTCAGGCACGGATGAGAGTTGCATTCATTGATCTCTTGGAGGCAGTATAGGCCAGTGAAGCCCACAGGGCACAAGCAAGAGAAGGAGTTAATTCCGTCGACACACGTGCCCCCGTTGAAACAGGAGCTAAGGAGCAAACAGGGAGAGCGCCATCAGCGGGGTGATCTGGTCCTCTGACCTGCTATTTAAAAAGCAAGGTTCCTGGAACCCAAGATGCTACGGAGGCCAATACTCCTGAGCATCCCAAACCCCTCCACCCAGTAAATTTTACCTTTTTCCAAACTAGACTGGTTGCCCCTTGAGTCCCAGCTTCCTATCCACAACCAAGAAGCTTAAGTATTTAAAAGGCTGAGTTTATGAGCAATTCCCAGAGAAAGTGAAGGTTTCCAAACTTTACCCAGTCCTTCTATATCACATTTCATTTTATCCCTAAGCCAATTTCATTTCTAAGAAAAGTGCTAAACAGAAAGCTCTTGATTCTAGATTTCTTTATGAAAAAGAAACATAGCAAATTTGCTAATAAGTAAAAAAAACACACAAAAAAACAGCCTCCCAGAAATTACTTAAACAGTGATGACACATCTGTAAAGAAATAAGAATTTTTAAATTGTCAACTAATAGGAACGAAAGACAAAGAGGAAAATTTGTCTTTTGTTCAGAATTACAGCTCTTCCTGTTTCCCTAAGCAAGAAATAAATGATGACCCCCCACTAAGCCTGTCAGCCCCTGACCTTTGACCTGCTAACTACACATCTACAAGGAATCAGGGCTGGGCAACAGGAGATGACTATGGACTGGGACCCACATGGATGCCTTGCCCCTGCCCCGCAATCCCAGTGCTGTGTCCCCTCTTTCTGGAGTGTATGGGCGCCCACCTCTCGGTGCACTCGTCGATGTTGTTCTCGCAGTGGACTCCGTCAAATCCCGCCGGGCACTTGCACGTGTAGCTGTTGACGTAGTCGGAGCAGGTCCCTCCGTTCTTACAGGGTTCGCTCAGACACTCGTTAATGTCTGTCTGGCACTTGTCCCCGGTGAAGCCCGCAAGGCACAGGCAGGAGAACGTATTCACTCCATCGACACAGGAGCCTCCATTCTGGCAAGGATCTAAGCCATTACACACGAGAATTAGAGCTCCAAACAGCAGCAGCAATTTAATCTGAGACTCATAAAGGTGGGCGACTTGTACTGAGTCCCACTAAGAGCAGTAACCTAGTAACTTAGGGAATGCTTCAAAGAGATTCCTCTGCCTTAACTCCCAAAGCTACTAGCTTCGAAAAGATTTAAAACACTAATATTAAGGACACATGATAAACTGTTGGGGTGGCCAGTCTCAGACCTGAGAGGCAGTTGCCCCCGCCAGCTCTTCTGTGGCCCCGGGGCTTAGGAGCCGGCTGGCATACTCACTGGCGAGGCAGTCATCGATGTCCTCCTCACAGTCCATACCGCTGAAGCCCGGAGGACACTCGCACATGTAGCTGCCCTGGGTGTTATGGCAGAGGCCACGGTTCAGGCAGGGCTTGGAGACACACTCGTCAATGTCAATGGTACACCGCTGACCTAGAAACACAGGGCAATGAGTGGTCCAGTCCGGGGACTCGGATTCCACAGAGATTACGTGGGGCCTGAGGGGGATGGGCTACTTCAAGGGTATTCTGGTTGATCCCCTGCTTTGGGAAGTCCCTTAAGGCCTCTGTGCCCCTGGCAAGCAGCTGGCCAGGTGCTAAAATTCCCTGCAGGACATCATGGTTTCAGGCTCAGGCTGGAGTCTTCCAGGCACCAGAGGACCCCAGAGACACGCAACGTGGAAAGGCTTTCTAAGTCATTCCCATTAGTAGCTCCTGTCCAAAGCCTGTGTTCTGGACAAAGACCAGGGCCTTCCATTTATTCTGATGACCTGCCCACATGAAAAAATGTTTGGTTTCTCCCTTCCCGGGTTGTTACCTTGCCAGCCAGGGGCACACAGGCAGGTGTAACTCTCGAAATTGGGCGCCTCTCTGCACACAGCAGCATTCTCACAAGGGTTTGGAGAACAGGGAGCCAGCACCGTCTGACAGTTCTTGCCTGCAAAGCAAATGACAGAGTTCAGGACAGAAAACCAGCCACGGAATTGGAAATTTCCCAGATTCTATACCGAAGGAGGCTCTCTGAATGCACGTCCACAGCAGTGAAGAGCTTTGAAAGCTGAGAGACCTGTGGCCCTCGAGTCTTGGCTCCGACTTTATTACTAATGCGAGGCCTCAGGCAAGTTACTCATCTCCTCTGAGCCTTCCGCATCAGTAAAATGGAAATCAGGATAGCGCTCATAGAGGCTTTTGAGGATTCAATGAAAAAATGATCAGTAAGTGCTTATTAGTTAGAGCCTGGCACACAGAGTGAGCACGTGACAACGGGGGCTGCTGTCATCGTCCTGCTATCACGGGTAGCTGTGTGCATTTGACACCTGCCTCAGTCGGGAGTGACAGCTTCTGCATCTCCACAGCTAAGATTTGGCTACTTGGAGGCTTAGCCACACAGACCCACTTCCTGTGAGCAGGGAAGAAGCCACCACAGTACGGCCTCCTATTCCTCTCAGCCTCACTGGCCCGTTCCAGAAGGCAGTGAGGTTGACCAGAAGGCCCCGGAGGGAGGCAACAGGGAAGTGATCCTGAGTGCCTAGCAACATGTCTCCTTATATCGACAGCAACAGCATGACGTCAGTATCTGCCCACCCATGTTTTCTGCCTCAGTATGCTGAATCCAAGCTTCCAGACACAAAAAGGATGCTCTTATTAAAAGGGAGATGAGGTAGATTTTATAGTCAAGTTGCAACTAACTTGATTTAAAATTTTATCCTAAAATTTTGTATTCAGAAAGAACATTACCACAAATTTTCACCAATGTCCCCAAGCAGCTTTTTAGTGTGTCTGGTCAGAATAGTGGCTCACAGGGAAGACAATGTTGCTTAGTGGCCTTCATGCGGGCCAAACTCAATGCCAGGCAGAAGCCTTAGCCACACTCAGCACTGAGATTTCACCTGCACAGGCTTCCAGTCTAATATAATTAATTTCTCAAAGTTCACACATAGGAGATTCTTTTATTGGCATCCTAATCTAAAGCAAAACCGACAGCTGGCACAGAGTCAAATATTCTTATAGTATCTGCATAGCAAGAAGACAGAGTGAATAATTTCAACATGAACTGTACACACAAGCCACACCCAGGCAAGTCTATGATGTGGTTGCATAGAGTGACGTCTGCCTACATCTCCCCACAGCCGTCAATATTGAGTCTGTGGTTGTGAGTGAAATGATCTTCTCACTGCCAATGAGTGTGGTCTGCACTGTTGCTGTGAAATAAATGACACGGTGGAGACGGTCTTTGTCTGGGGAGAGCTGGGGATCTCTGATAACTCTGATTTTACCCACCAGGCTAGCTACATGCTGTTTCCCTACATGAACATGTCTTCTAAAGCCGGGCAGAGGGAACAAGTAGCATCAAATCTTCCAGATCTCAGGGTCATGCTCAAGGCCACTTGCCGCTCTACACCGCTCAGAGTCACTAGTCACAGCTACTGTGCACAGCCCAAGGCCAAGGCATCCCGCCCGCATGCTGCTCACTGCAGAACATGCAACGCCATCCCCCATGTTTGTTTTGTTTCCCAGACATGAAGAAAATGGGATGACGAGGAGGTAAACAAGCCACACAAATACAACCAATCACAGGATGGCAGTAATGAGGCAGGAGAACACAGCAGACATGTCCAAGCACACTCCTGAAATACCACCCGAAACAAGGACCACCTGGCATACAACGGAGGCACAGCACGTCTTCTGTGTGTGAGCGCCATCCAGGGCGTTACCTCTCTGAATGAGACGCAGCTGTGCGGGCTGGGAGGAGAAGAATGGCAGTTAAGAGGACAAGCTCTGGGTTTAGAGAGTTGGGGACAAATCCTAGACCTACCACCCTCTCTGTGACCCTCAGCAAGTAACCTCTCTTGCCTCAGCTTCTTCATGTATAAATGGTGACAGGAACTTCTACCTGTAGGGTTATTGTGAGCACTAGAAGAAATAATCCAAAGTGTATAAAGTATCTGGCACATAATACATTAGCAATAAGTGGTAGCCTTGTTATTGAAACCAAGACAAAGAGCATGGTCCATGGAGACACTGCTCCATTCACAATAATGGACTAAACCATCAGCTCTGCATCAGTTCCAACCACACACGATGAAAAAAATTTCAAACCCTAAAGAGCCAAGAAGGCAATGAATTTCCCAGCACTTGCACGAGGGAGGTCACAGTGATTTCTCAGAGCTCCAGATCCAGTGAGTGAGGGCAGGACATGCGACGGGCGAGTCCTCTGAGCAGCAGTCCCACAGATCCCACCTCTGAGACTCCGAGGTTTGGAGTGACAAGGGGAGACGAGCATCCCCATGTCCCCGCACTTTCAGGGCTCACCTGTGTAGGGTAGCACGCAGCGGCAGGTGTAGCCACTTATGTCATCAAGGCAGGTTCCTTGGTTCAGGCACGGATTTGAAGCACATTCGTTGATATTCACCTGACAGTTATAGCCTGTGGATAGAAAAGGGGAAAAACCCAAACCGTGAACCTTTCTGTTAGCCTCCTATTATCTGAATTACTAAGCGATCCTCTCAGTGGTAAACATGAAACACCTCAGAAACTGCATTCATTTCTTCAGGCCCCCGGAATATCTGTTCATTGGTTTCAGTGACAAGTCCCTGACATAGAGCAAGTAAAAAACAGTGCTTAGTTAAGATATGTTCTGATATCCTGAAAGTCTAATGCACCCTCAAATACGGAACAAATAATTTCTCAGTAATGAACCAAGAAGTTCATTAAGAGCAAAAATCTGCTGCTTAATCTAAATATAAGCTCTTTTTACACAAAGTATCTGGTCAGGGCTTAACAAGGGGGTATGTGTTATCGAGGGGTGACATTCTTGAATACATTAATCAAAGCCTCCGAGTTATGCCCCCCCTTCCATCGATGTGGTAAGACTTCCTGAGGTCACAAAGCTGACTCCTCCTGATCAAGATATGAATTCTACTCCCACTCTAAAAAAGAGAAAAGAGGCACTTATGGGGACAGGAAAGTACCCAGCTATTACACACCTTGGCACCTTCAATAAAGCCTTAAAATAGAGGAATTAGAGCACTGTAAAAATGATCTGGGAGTGCAGAGGGCTGGCTATTCAATAGTCATACAAATATGGACTGTACATTTTGATTTTGTTTGATCAGTAAGTCTCAGTGAGCTAAAGACATAAAAGTGCTTTTAAATCTATACGCTTCTTCGCAAATGTAATATATCAGTACATTAATAACTAAAATACGGTTTCAGAACGTTTTCAACTAATCAAATAAAATGTCCCTGAAATATACTGCTGATTCGCAGTAGCCTGGCTCCGCTTTTTAAAAAAAAAATATTTTTATTGATTTCAGAGAGGAAGGGAGAGGGAGATAGAAACATCAATGATGAGAGAGAATCATTGATTGGCTGTCTCCTGCACGCCCCCTACTGGGGATCGAGCCGGCAACTCAGGCATGTGCCCTTGACCAGCATTGAACCTGGGACCCTTCAGTCTGCAGGCCAACGCTCTATCCACTGAGCCAAACCAGCTAGGGCCTGGCACTGCTTTTGAGTGGGGAACTCAAAGACTAAGTGAATAGAGCAGTCCAAATATAAATGATTTACCCATGGATTTCTCTCTCATGAGTTTCCAAGAGAAAACTGATGGCAGAAATACAACAGTAACAACCCAAAAATTATTTTACACAATACCCCCCTTATTCTGTATTTTTCCAGAAGGCCACGGGGAACTACGTATCTAAGAGTATCTCACTGTGTGAAATAATTTGCTGGAAGGTTTTGAACACATGAATCTTTCCATATTACTGCTGTAGGAATTACAGCAAGACAGTATTTTCATTCTACTACCAATTTCTCTTTTGAATTATCATAGAATCAACCCTGCATCAAGAAGCTTGCAGTTAGAACACCTGTCCAAAGCTGTGTAAGTGAAGTCCCGGCTGCTCACCTTCAATAGCTCACCTCTCTGCTAGGCTGAGAGTAGAATCTATATCTATTTATGTTTTTACTGCCCAGTGCCTTATAAATATTAGGTGCTCAAATTATGTTTGCTGTGTGAATGAACAGAGGAAAAAAGGAAAGAAAGAAGTGAGCCAAGCAATACGCAACAACCAAAGGGCAGGGAAGGGAGATGGAAATATGCCCTTTTGCCGTCACCTTTAAAGCCCTTCTTGCAAGTACACCTGTATCCATTCACCAGGTTGTCACAGGTTCCTCCATTCTGGCATGGATTGGAAAGGCATTCATTTTTGTCCACTTCACAGTTGATGCCAACCCAGCCTGCATCACAGAGGCACTTGTATCTGAAAGAAGACAGAATTCTTTACTATGGGGAATGAAGGTACAGTTGAGTCAGAGTTGAATACAGGACATGGTGAAGAAATGAGGGAAAGAGGAGATGAAGGTAAGTTAATCTCAATTCTACTCTCTAGGGACCTATACGTGGGTCACCAAGAACACAGTGTGGATCAGGAGGGCCCATCTGGAGTTAAATGATCTTCCTTCCTGGTGCTTCCCTGGTTCACAAAGATGCTAGAGAAACTAATTAATTACACTGAGCTTTCATATGTAAAGAGCATGGTTGGTACAACATATTGGACCAATCTGAAAGACACATTAATATGGATAAATCTGCATAGTTTTTTTTCCTTATATATAAAACTAGGGGGTGGGGGTGGCCAGGGAGAGGTCAGTGGGGGGAAAGGGAGACTTACGTAATACTTTAAAACAATAAAGAATTTAAATTTTAAAAAAACAAAAGCAAAACTAAAGTAAAGCAAACCTTAGGGTCATTTGTTTCTGAGGCAAAACAGACACCCAGGAAGTAGATTAGTATCAGGGACTCTGAGCCACTCTGAAGATCTCCTAGAATGCCTGACTTCTGAGATATGTTTTGTTCTGACCAGAAACCCTGCCACAGAAAGCACCCAGGGTACTGAGCAGAAAAAGGTCCAAAATGAAGGTATTTGAAGTACATGGACATTGTTCACAATTTGAATGTCATTAGGACTTAGAATGTCATATCAGGAGATGGTGGCCAGATGTCTGGAGCTTCTTAGGAAAAATGTGATGGGTTGGGATGCTTTGAAGGCTGCCCTACTCTGAAGCAGGAATACTGAGAAAATTCATCTTGGAAATGACTTGATTTCCCATTTGCCTCTAAACACCCTCTTCATTCTTTCACTTGCCAAAGACTCATAAAACAACCCTGAACTCCCGCCACGTGCTGCCTACCCACACGAGGAAGACATTCCTCCTTAGTTTCCTCCTGTTCAGTCATAGGAGGGAAGGACAAGGAGGCAATTTGGAAGACTACGATACGGACTACCAAAATCTCAAAGTCAGCTCAGGTCCCTGACTGACTTCTGCAGGTCAGTTGACACAGGTCAACAAGAAACGATGACTACATGGCAGCTACTCACCCGCTGAGGCCCCCGGTACAGTTCCCGTGGATGCAGGGATTGCTCAGGCACTCGTTCACCTGCGAGAAGCAGCTGGGGTGATGGGGCCCCTCGGGGCATATACAGCGAAAACCATTCACATCGTTGATGCATGTTGCACCCTTGCGACAGGGATTGGAGGCACACTCATCAATGTCAATGTTACATCTCTGCCCTGTAGAGAAGGGGGGCAGTTCTTGTCAAATCCAAAACATTTAGGGAATAGACACAGAACGGAGACATACTGTGTTGACACCTTCATCTGCACAGGCACCCAACGGAACTTATTTAAGGAATGAGACACCCAAAAGCACGTAGTGCCATGAGAGGGAGGAGCAAGCAGCATTGTCTTCTGATATGAAGCAAAGTTATCAAAATGCTGGTGTCATGTTTTGACATACATTTCTTCTTCACTCCATCTTGGAAAAGGGGCAGCTTCACAAGGGTTTAGAAAGAGAACATCAAAGTTACCGAAGTTCTTGACCTTGCTCTGAGTACTTTCAAAGAAGCTCATCTTACTACTGTTCTCAGCTGGCTTATCGAAAATTCATTTTTCCGGTTAGTCAACCTCTTACAGTTCTACAGACGGTAAATCTCAATGAACTGGGATGCTTCGTGAATGAAATAGTAGTGTAATGATTAATGTGGTTGAAAAAGGAAAGCCAGTTTGCTTTCACTTGTAGAGTTGTATTAATCCATTATCTGTCTCAGGAAGAAGAATATTCTAAATATAATTTTACTGTCCTCTGATAGCTGAGAAAACCATTTTGGGTCTTTCCATCTACACCAGTGGCTCTCAAACTTACATGTGCTAAAAGAGTTGCTTAAAGTACCACTTTAAAAGGAGACTTAGACCCCATCCCTGTGGACTGTGATGGGTAGGGTCCAGCAAAGCACATTTTAAATTATGCAGGTGGTTCAAACACTACATTCTGAGGAACTCTGATGCAGACAATTATAAGTTCATCATCATGTAAATGCTCAGAATATATGAAACTGAAATGAGTAGGTTCGTCCTCTAAAACATACCTGAGATTGCATTTTGAAAAGAAGCCTGCTGGAACCTTAACATTTATTGTTTTAAGCTGAGCAGAGTTTTCCAGTAATATGAGTTTTGCTTTGTTACATTCTGAATAATTGAGATTCAACTACATATTCCAAAATGTTATAAAACTTTAAAATAACCCATCATTCTGTAAATGAGTGGCAACATGTAAACTTACGAAGAAACGGACAAATTTCAAAGAATACAATGTTCTGACTCAGAAAAACATGCACACCACCATGCATTTTTCTTTGAGAAAGAGTAACCCTGCATTTAGAACAGGAAATTCCAAATGAAACAGACACACACCCCTTTAAAGGATGGGTATTAACATTTTTTCACCCTTCATTGCTCTCTAAACCATGATTGGTGGTTCCTGTGGTAAAGACCCATAATCTGGTGGTGGCGGCTGCTTTCCTCTTAAGTGTTGTATTAATAACTTATTTTAAAATACGACTTCCTTCGCCTCAACCTCGTGTGCCAATGGAACTGAGATGTGAGCTATCCTCAGCCTGCCACGCAGGGAGAGTGAGAGGAAAAGCCTTCGTTTTCTGTCCTTTTTTGGAAGCATCTTCTCAGAGGCCACTCCTCCCAGGCTTTCTTCATTTGCTTTTAAAATTCTCCAAAATCGATTTTCAAGCCACCTTTAGCTGAGAGTTGAGAGCATCCTTGTGCCGTCTACTACCTGACCTGACAGCCAGATCCTACCCTTCAGGAGTTTCTATCAGCCTCAGAAATGCCCAGCACAAACCTACGGACCTTCCTGGGCCCAGTAACTACTGGGTGAGAAGTGAACCAAGGTTTCTCACCCGGTGTTTAATGAATGAAATCGTGGGACAGCTCGGACTCAGGGGTCTGGGGTTGGATGTCAGAGGTCCCATATTTGAGTTATAGTCATTTACTGAGTGTTTCCTCGGTGCCAGCCATTGTTTTAGACACTGGCCACAAAGGTGATTAGAAAGGTCCCTGCCTCCAGGGACTCACTGTCCTGGCTGTGTGATTCCCTCGCTGATAAAATGGACTTGAGCTCTCTCTCTCAGCTGCCTCACTTGTTAAATGGACATGATAAAACTTCCCCAGCTACTTTTTTGTTTTGTTAATTTTTTTATTGAGATATAATTGACATGTAACATTGTGTACGTTTAAGGTTTGCTACATTTACATATTGCAATATGAGTATACCATATTGTTAGCTAACACCTCTATCGTGTCACATAAATATTTCTTTTTTGTGGTGAGAATAATTATGATTGATTCTCCTACCGACTTTATGTTTATAATAGTGTTGTTGGCTATCATCACTTCACTATGCATCAGACCTCCAGAACTCATCATCTACTAGCTGCAGGTTCGCATCCTTAAACAGCATCTTTCCAATTCCCCCAACCCCTCTCCCAGCCCCTGGTAACCACCATTCTGCTCTTTTCCATAATCTGCACATAAGTGATATAATCTAGTACTTGTCTTTCTCTGTCTGACTTATCTCACTTAGAAGGCCTTAAAGGTCTGTCCATATTTTTACACAAGTAGCATTTCCTTCTTTCTCACAGATAGTAACATTCCATTATTTATTTATATATGTATGTATATATATATATATATATATATATATATATATATATATATCTCACATCTCCTTTATCCTTCAAACATTGATAGACACTTATGTGGGATATAAAACTGGAAGCAACAAATAAACAAGACAGACAAACAAACAGAAACTCATAGACACCAACAGTATGGTGGTTACCAGAGGGAAAGGGGCATGGGGGGAGGTAAAGGGGTCAAATATATGATGACAGAAGGAGCTCTGACTGTGGGTGGTAAACACACCACGTAATACACAGGTGATGTGTTACAGAAATGTACACTTGAAACCTATATAGATTTATTAATCAATGTCACCCCAATAAATTTAATTTAAAAAAACACTCTTAAATCTGTTTAAAAAGTAGCATTAAAATAAAACAACGGAAAGAATAAAGCAACTCACATTCACAGCTCTGGGTATGAACCACAGTTTATTCTATTTTCAGCAGCTGATTCAAGCCCCCCTACTTCTTCACCCGCCCCCCCCCAAAAAAAAACCCCAAACAAACTAGAAAACAGTTCCAAGAACAGGGTACCACCCAGGAATCAAAACATTCCATTTCTTGCTTATGTGGTCTCATGCTACACCTTAAGTTTATTTTAGAATATTTTTAGCCTATGTCCTCCCTCCTTGACCTTCCTGGTTTGCTGAATGTTAAAAAGGGAGACTATGATTCACTGACATTCCCAGAAAAAGAAAAAGCAGAAATCTAGTCTAAGGCTTATATACCTAAAAAGAAACCACAACAGGCACCCACTTAGGCGATAGCGGGCTCTGGAGTGGGACCCCTGGGGTGAAGACCCGGCTGCAAGCTCTGGGTCTCTCATCAATACTGTAGGGATGATAGCAGCAGTGGCAATTACATGAGGTTAGGCACTTAATTTAATGCCTGGCTCAAAGTAAGTCTTTAATAAATGGTAACCATTCTCTTCTTATTACTCATTTAACAAAAATGCACCACATACCCCAACTGGCAGGAATTTTTGTGTGTCTGTTGGCTGCCACTTAGTCTTGGGGTAACAAGTTTCAGGACAGAGAAGCAAGCACATCTGGCTCCCACCATCAGTGCTGGGCACTAACTATGAGAGCTTCCATCACACCTGTCTTCGGAGCGATCACCCACTGAACACGGGCTCCAGTGACCCTGGGGCACCACCATTCCTCCCAGCATCCACACAGGCACAGCAGGAGAAAAGGACTGTGGGATGCAGAGGAATGTGGGATGCAGAGGAATGCGAGTCCCCCCCAAGCGCTTGGCTCCGATTGCCTCTGACATCATAGTGGAAAGCTCCAGGGGAAGTTTCTCACATTGGTTGCAAATGACCACATGGTACTTATTGTATGGCCACATCTTACGTCTGCTTGTGTATGGCACTGTCTAGAAAGAATAGGATTGGCAGAGCACAAGCCCTCGGGTGTGTGAGGGGCCTCGGGATTCCTCAGTAGCCTCTAGCACTTTTGTTCAGGAGGGTAAATGATAAAGGTAATGTGATTAACAAACGAGAAAAAAGGGAAAACTTGTGTGCACACATGTGTACATGTGTTAAATGCTCTAGCTGCTTATAATTTAGGAAGGATTCTAGCCAACTTTATTTTAGGCATTTACTTCGTTCCTCTTGGGGAGAAAAAAAAAATCTCCATTGTGCTAGCCATATGAGGTTGGATCTGGCTTCATCCAACAAGCTCCCATTAGAAGCAGTACTCAGAAAAAAGCTTCTAATGTTTTCAAAGAATTTTACGTTGGTTATGCCATTACAGAAAAATATAACTCAAGCACAGTGAGTGATAAATTCTTGGTATAACTGAAAGTTCTTTTCAGGTGGCTATAAACACATGGTCTAAAACCCCTAACTAATGAAAAGTTTCATGTTACAGTTCAGGGAAGGCCTGTAAGTAGAAAACAGGGCCAGAGAAGCACAGAAACAAAAGTCGAAACTTCCCAGAGACAAACAAATAGAAAACATTTAAAAAGTAATGTTCCTTTAGATGCCCTTTTCCCAAAGCAATGGGGCTGAAAGTAGGACCCCCCAACACCAAGGGGCGTTACCTGTGAATCCTGGTGAGCAGACACAACTGTAACGATTAACTCCATCCATACAGACGCCATGGACACACGGGTTACTTGCACAGTCATCAAAATTGATTTCACAATTAACACCTGCAAGGATAAGAGCAAAGAGGAACCATGCAATATTTCCACCAACATATCAAGGATGTCTGCTTGGGACCCTAAGTGTTAACCCTTTGTACGCCATAAGCGTCTATAGACGTATAGATGGTTTCCGTTTTGGACGCGTGGTAGTTAACTGGTTGAGAAAGCTGGAGTATCCAGCCAGCCCTGGGGAAAGCAGCAATGCTGCCGGAGGGATCATGGGGGCAAGGCGATCTCATTCATCGCACTGAGCCCGTGTGCCTTTTTCACTGTGTTGGCATTGGCACAAACGGGCAGAAGCCATGGCGGGAATCAGAGCAGCGGTGCCACACTGCAGCGGTGGGCACTGTATCCATCACATCCGTGCACTCGCAGCAAAAACCAGAGAAAAAGACAGGCTCCCTTAAGAATGACGTTGGTGAAGTAAGATGATTAACTTTATCCTTTTATTACATCTTGACCCTTGACTGTTTATATGTCCGCTGTTCTGTGTGATGACCTGGGAAGTGCACACGAGGCTGCTCTGTGACATGCCAACGTGCAGAGGTGCCTCCATGAAAAGCAATTGTGTGATGATTTCAGCTTTGAACGGAAGCAGTTGTTTTTTTTCATGGAATCCCATTTTCACCAAAAGAACAACTGACAAGACAAACCAGAGCTATTCACACCGAACTATTTAGTTCATATTAACTGCAAAGAGTAAACCTGTCATTTCAAAAAAAGCAAAAACTGATAGTATTGTGTTCCAAAGATAAAATATAAGCTTTCACATGAAAATTAGAATTTTGGAACCACTATAAGCTTTAAACTGATAGTCACTATTCTGGTTACAACTCAGGATAAACTTTAAAGAGTCTGAAAACTTCCTCCTGGAGTCTGCTGTCTTCCTTCTGGTCTATTCCCAGAACAAACTATGGAGTTTGGCTGTGTTAGAAAAGCTTTAACTGAAGACATGGGTAACTAAACATAGAGATATACCAATCATTATTGTTAGCATTATTCAGTAAAAATACTCTTATTTCACGATATAATTAACATGAATTTAGTGATGCTTTTTTGGGTATCATAGAATACTTCAGTAGTTTAAAAAGTCTAAAAAGTAAAACCTGATAATAAGGATTATAAATTAAGAAATGAAACTTCCATGACAAAATGCCATAATTTTGACTCACTTTGCATTAATATTTATTAACAATAATTACATCAAAAATTTACTTGAGCAGGAAGAGACAGCCACCCACTGGGCCAGTGAGACTTTGTCATTGGAATGCAGGAGTATGACTGTGTGAGCTCTGGTCTGCAAATGGCCCTGCTTCCTGCTAATCTCTGCAAAGCCTATTGCTCCAAACTCACCTGAAATCCACGAGATGCTTTTTTGTGCTCTCACTAAATTCTTTCTGCTGTTTTATTATTGGTTGCTTGCCTGTTACCGATTCTTTAAGCTAGTCAAATTGGATTCTGTGACTTCAAACCAAAAATAACTTACTTAGAACAGTGTCCCATCATAAGAGCACAGGTGAGAGAAGCGATTCCAGGTAGTGCACCCCACTTTCAGTGCCCAGCGAGCGAGAAGCCACATTATAAGCAGCAAGTTGTAAAGTTTCCCTCTGTCTACACACTCATCCAGACCCCAGCCCGCCATCTAGCACCGCATTCTGAATGGGTCGTAGATTCTTAATCTAGAACTCCAGAGTCTATTCATAATGACTATTTGAATGGATCCTTTCCCCCGGGGCCCTCCATGCAGGCCTTTCTCCGCCCATTACAAGATGCCTTTATGTGGCCTGGGTCTCTCTGCTTTAAGGCTCCTGATGCCACAGGAACAGGTCTGGCAGCTTTCTGAGAGATTCTGGGCCTTCCCTCTCTCTGCTGCCTGCACACCCCTCACAGCTACTTCCTGCCTTTCTCACTGACAGCTCCTCACACCTTGCCTTCGCTGTCCCCCCAGGGAACACACCTGATACATCCTGCCACAGTGATAACCATCACAGAGAAAACCAAGTGCTGCTCCCCCACCAGCCCCCGGTTTCCAGGGGTTTCCAGTGAGCTTGTTACAATGGGGCCCAGAGCAGCCCCGCCATCCTACAGGCATCCATTCAGTTGCTGGTAAGTCTCTCAAATTCCTTTTCCTACTGCAATGTCTCATGTCTGGGGACCAGCCCGGAAGCAAATTGCTTTTGGAGGGTTTCACAAAGATCCATTCAGCCCTGCTGGGGAGTTATCTAAACGTGGGGAGGGGAGGCATTTGCCACTGTGAGGCAGGGGATGTTTTTCATATGCTCGAGCAACTCAAAAAGGACTTTGTTTTCAAACTTGGCATGTGCGGGTCCTGGAAGAAGCCCAGGGCCCTTGACAAGTTTGAAGGAATGCGTTTGGAAATCACAAAGTAAAATGAGGGCAGCTCCCCCACCTTTGCCCCCACCTAGGCCATTGTCCTTACAGGGAGAGGGAGTTCTCAATAAATCAGTGCGCTGTACTGGCAGGGCCGCTCTGACGAAGGCACCCACTGGTTAATCTTCCACTGGTACACTTTCCTTTGATCTGAGACACAGTGCTTCTCTGTCCATTAACCACAGTTGTGACCATAATGATTCCTCCAATAAGTAAAACAGAATCCAGTGAAACCTGTGAAATGCTGCTCCCTGAGCAAGTAATTCAACACCCCCAGCAAGGAGCAGCCTGCCCTCCCAGCCAGCAGGAATGAGCTGTAGTCAGGAAGTGAGGAGCCCGGATGAGGAATGGTGGCCCCGCATTCTAATTTTCAATGACAGGGAGCTGCAAAGTCTCTCTTCCCTCTCCCAATCCCCACAACTGCCCAAAGCCCACCAGCGACAAGTGGCAGAAGAAAGGTGTCACATTAAAGATACTGGACTCTGAAATCGAGAAAACGATTGGAAAGACAGGAGGGGGTGGGGATGGAAAAAGGGGATTCGAGGGGGGCACAACTTTATTAGCCTGCAGTGGAGGTTACAGAAAAAGATGACAATAAAACCAAGCCACAAAAGCAAGGTTTTCCATTTTAAAGAATAACTGCAGGGTTTTGAAGCGGTATGCCTCTTTTAGGGAAACACATGCCTAAAATCACCAGCTTTGAGAAACGATTGTCTCTCATTTCTTCCCTGGCTGGAGCCAGCTCCCTCAGAGATGTTTCTAGCTTCTCAGGAAAAAGGACTGTGTTTTAGGTATGTAAGCGTCTGCCCAGGAAGTCTGAGACATCTGTGTAAATCGTGTTTGGGAAGCAGTGAACACTCTGGATGAAAAAGGGGCCACATGCTAACCCAGCCGTGGGCAAACTACGGCCCGCGGGCCAGATCCGGCCCGTTTGAAATGAATAAAACTAAAAAAAAAAAAAAAAAAGACCGTACCCTTTTATATAATGATGTTTACTTTGAATTTATATTAGTTCACACAAACACTCCATCCATGCTTTTGTTCCGGCCCTCCCGTCCAGTTTAAGAACCCATTGTGGCCCTCGAGTCAAAAAGTTTGCCCACCCCTGTGCTAACCTGACAAGCTCAGGGAAGGCCTGCATGGTGGTCTTGCAAACTCAAAGGCCTAAAGTAGTCACAAAGGAGGGTCTGAAATTAAAACTTTAACTAAAAGCAGTTATCGTGGGTAGTCGCATCCTAGGCCGGTAGCTTCCCTGACAAGGGTAAATCTTTATCTTAACTGAACCTACTGCCTTTTTGCATTACATATTGTTGGAAAGTCAAAGTACTTTTCCTTTTTCCAGACCCCTTAAAGCACAGGCACCGCTCTACGGAGACTACAAATCCCCTCATTGTTACTGAGTTAATTGTTGACTGTTAACTATCCTGCACCCACCTAAGTAAAAGAAGTACGTGTCTATCATTTTACTTTTTATCCAATCCCAGAGCTTGCCCGCCCCCCTTTGCCTTATCCCCCCCCCTAATCTATCACCAATAGATTTCATGTAACCCAATTACGTCTCCTCCTTTGTAATGTATAAATCAAGGTGAAAAACTGCCACTCTCCAAGCATTGTCCCAATCCGTTGAGATTCTGCATCCTGGCAATTGCTGACAGTGTGACTCAAATACACTCACAAAAATGCTTCACAGGTTTGAATGTTTTTTTACGTTAGCAGCTCCAAAGGAAACAGGGAGGGAGTGGGCTTACCCGACGTGCCGGGCTGGCAGTTGCACTGGTAGCCGTTCACCAGGTCGATGCAGCGGCCCTCGTTCAGGCAGGGGCTGCTGTAACACTCGTCTATCTGGTCGCTGCAGATGGCGCCCATGTACCCGGGGTTGCAGATGCAGGTGTAGGAATCAATCCCGTCCTGACACTGGCCGTGGTGGCAGGGGTCGGGGTCACAGTTGTCGATGTTCTCCTCACACAACACGCCCGTGAATCCTGGGAAGGAATGTGACCAAGGAGGCTTAAGAACCAAGGCAGATACTCCACACCTGAACATACATGGAGCCACATCCCCGTACCCTACACCCCCCATGCCTGAATTCATCCTGCGGGAATGAGCGCTTGACACTGACCAATGGCATTGATTCATAAGGCAGGCCCAGAGAGCTGTGCTTAAAATAAAGTTCTTCAGATTGAATCTGCAGAATTCAAATACCTCTTCCTAAGGGATCAAAGCTGTCCTGGCAGAGATGCTTCAACTGCAGCTTCACTCCGTACTGGGCCTCAATACCTTTCCTGGGTATATTTACCTCTATATTCTTTTCTTCCCAAACCCAATATACAGGGACTGTATTCATGGTTCCACGGACCTTATCTTCCCCATTTTTTTTTTTGAGGAAGGGAGAGGGATATAGAGATAGAAGCATCAATGAGAGAGAGACATCGGTCAGCCATCTACTGCACACCCCCTACTGGGGACTGAACCTGCAACCCGGGTATGTGCCCTGTAAGGGAATCGAACCGTGACCTCTTGGTTCATAGGTCGATGCTCAACCACTGAGCCACACTGGCTGGGCTCCCAATTCTGACTTGACAGAACAGAGAACTTTTCTTTATTCCTCAACTGCCCCCATCGTACTATGCATATATAGTAAGTTTTCCATGAAGATTTGTTGAATAAAATGAATGACCAAGTTATAAGCATTTAAATGAAACTGGGACAAATGAAAACTCCTTCACTTGACATTAAATCTCTTCTCGGGGACTCCAGTAAGCCTCTCCTCCCTTCTCAGCATGAGTCAGGGTGTTTCACCTCTCTCTCCTGAAGGTCACTCTCCATGAGCATAAGCTGCCAGAGGAGGACAGAACCCGGAACTCCTCCAGCCAGAGACAACAGTTCATGAAGACAGAAGTGGGTACAGGGTTCCCTGACAGGGCCTAGTCTAAGTAGGCCTAGTAAGTGGTGATGCTCCAATACTACGGAAATAGTAATCATTTGTTTCCATGACATTGTTTTTCTGTGATCAGAAAGAAATGCACATAATGTTTAAAACTGTTTAAGAACCCATTTTCTAAAATTAGAAGATTGTCCTTAATTCTATTCCTAACTTCTTTCTCTCCTAAGCAGAGGGATAAAAAAGAAATTGGAACGTCCCCTTTCCTAATAATGTCTAGTCCACTTCCACAGTGTTGGTCTGGGCTGAAGCAAATGTGTAACGGGATGTTTGGCTTATTCAGATCACTCCCACATGGGAACTGTGGCCACCGACCAGACATGCAGAATATTTACAAACGGATTCTTTTTCACTGTAGTAGCAGAATTCAGGAGAGAGGGCTCAGAGCTCTCGCACCTGTCTGAGGACCACCTGACTCCTAGGGCGTGCGGCCTTGTTTGCAGGAAGCATCTGCACTTGCACACAACAGCCCTTAGATTTCTGGGCCTTTGTTCAATCCCTTGCCTCAAGAAACACAGCAACAAGCCTCCTGCTGAGGAGCCCCAGTGAAAAGAGCTTTCAGCTGGAATGTTTCCCTTCCCCAGAGGAATAAGTCAAGCCAGCTGGAAACTCACCGCTGTCAGAATCTGTCCCAAAAAGACATGGACACCAAATGGCCATGTCCAGGCCAGGCCACTATTGTGGTGGACAAGGAGGCAGGTGTTGGAGAAGGGAATAGTGGAGAGAGAGCGGCAAAAACCAAGCTGGAAGAAGACCTCTCTAAACGCAGAACAGTCCCCCCAGTGCCCGGGGCTGGTAGGGCAGCGGGACAAGGACAGTCTCCTGTTTGTTCAGGTGGACCTGGGGGGCGGGGTGAAAAATGAGAAGAATCTCACCCGTGGCGCACTGGCACTCATAGCCGTTGGGGTGATCGATGCACTTGGCGCCGTTCAGACACGGAGTGCTGGAACAGTCATCAATATCGATCTGGCAAACGGGCCCGGTGAAGCCTGCAAAGGGCACAAGAGGACACAAGTCACAGGATTATCCCATGTCCGCCTTCACTCCGACAATGATGCCCGAGCAGCGTGGGGCTGAGTTCCCTTACGCCAAAGGGTCAGCAAAAGTGAAATTATTCTCCCCAGCAAGTGACCAGGACAACAGGGGGAAGCTCAGGGCACAGAGGCACCGGTGTGTGTCTCCACCTCTGTTTCTTCCCCACACTTTTCACTTCTAGTTAAAACAGGCCTGAACGGTTACAGGGAAGCACTCCAACAAGTGAGCTTCGCCTCAGAGGGACTGAGACTGAAAATGAGAGACACCACAGTGTGTGGCAGAAAACCTGGCGTGTCTTCAACAATAGCTCCGGGGAGGGAGAGAAGAGGCGGAGCATTCTTTGGAAAAACTGACTTATGTTGGCCGTTTCTGGACTCAGAGGTGAAATGTCTAAAAATAATAATCCCACCAACGGGCTTCGAGACTCTAACCCATGGGGGAAAAATACAATCCCGAAGAGCCTGAAACGAAGGCCTCTGTGAGGCATGAACTTTCTGAAATGTACACACAGACAGAGAGGTCATGGGCCTTTCCGAACAGACTTGGACTTGTGGCCACAGAGGATTTGGAGGACACACTAGCTGAGACAGACTCCCCGACTCTGTACACACATCTCCTTCCTGAAGGGCTCACTTTAATGACTTCCGCATGCACAGCCCACACACATTCTCTGCCTGCTCTCGCTCCTCCCCTCCCCGGGGTCAGTCAGCTTTGTGCTTCTGCAGATAGCAGGGCAGGTGGTGGGCACTTACCAGGGGGACACAGACACTGGAAGCGATTGACTTTATCCACACACTGCCCATTGTTCACACACGGGTTGCTCTGACATTCGTTTATCTCCAACTCACAATGCACACCTTTGAAACCTGAAGGAAACGAACCACACGAGTGGCTTAGAAAGAGAGAAAGGTGTATTCTAGCCAAGAAAGCACAAACTTACAAAGATGCCTACATCCTCCATGAGCAGAGACATTTCTGCAGAAGACCGGGGGACTATGCCGTGAGTGACAGTTAGATCACACAGGGGTGTCCTCTGGGACATCCGGGTCACTGTGATGAAGGGGATGAGGGTACCTCCAAGACCCTGGTCACACTTCACGTGCCAACAGACTGGGCCACGTTCTCTGACCAGTCCAGGCTTTGCTTTCAGGGCAGCACCAGGCCCGAGGGATCCCCACTGCTTGTTCCTAAAGACCAGCTGAGTCAGAGATGCTGCTGCCCTCAGGGTGCAAGGCAAGGTCAGGAGGCTCCCAGGCTAGAGCGCCAGCACCGTGATGGGCAGCAGCACTGCAGCCTCCACTGTGAGCGGCACTGGCTGTGCTCTCTGCCAACTCAGAAACGGTCCCTGCGTAAGAGCTCCAGGGGACAACTCATGAATCATGGGACATGGCCATGGCAGGTTCCTACAGAATTACGGGTAAAGTTAATTTCTGCAAGTGGGAAGGCATGGTATTTGTAACACATAAGGGAATCAGGAAGGCTTGCTACTTAAAGGACACTTATGGTAAATACTGTATTAAATAATCTTGGCATAAAAACACTCCTTTCTGAAATTTTCTCTTGCACGAACCTGGGTTTTGACATGATGGGCATGGTTACCTGGGCCTTCCCAGTTCTAAGAAGTCTAGCACTGCCTCACTCTAAGGGCCCCTTGGCCGGGAGCCCCATCACTACTGGGAAGGAGATGCTGACGGGGCTCACGGAATGGCCACACTGTGCTGAGTGCTCCACCTCAGAGAAGCGCCGTTCCGTGCCTCCAGCCGAGACCCCGCACTCGGATGGGCCCAAGTACCTGGCATGCACAGGCAGGTGAAGCCCCCGATCTTATCCAGACAGGTGGCGTCGTTCTGGCAGGGGTCGGAATGGCACTCGTTGATGTCCATCTCGCAGCGAGGCCCCGCGTAGCCCTTCAGACACTCGCAGTGGAAGGCGCCGTCTGTGTTCACACATTTCCCTGCGTGCTCACAAGGATTGCTATTGGCTGAAAGACAAAAGCACCAGTTACCAGGATCACAGCATGACCGAGTTTCCACATGTGTGGACTACAGACGTGGTCTGCTTGTTACAAGCGTTAGGGCCAGGCATTTCGTAGTCTGATTCTCAATTTCCCATTTTCTTGTGAACAAATTAATTAATTAGACTAGGCAACCTCACTGTCATGTGTCTCTGGCTGCCCTTTTGCCCAAACTGTCTCTAAGGTCGGGCTTTATATTAAGAATCAAGTACAGACCACCTGTATATGTCAATTCCCAGACTAGAATATATGATTACATTGAAAGGATGGTTGTAAACAATGGGCAAGTAACAGGAGATCTGGGGTAAAATGTGCCTCAGTTGAAATGCTTGCTGAGCTCGAAGACACGGGAGGAAGAGGAGAGGTTTGGGGAACTCACCCATGGTGCACTCATCCACGTCTTCTGTGCAGTCAGCCCCTTTGTAGCCTTGTGGGCAGGTGCAGATATACTGCCCGTTCAGGGGGTTGGTGTCACACAGTGCCCCCTTGTGGCACGGATTGCTGATGCATGCATCATCCAGATGACACAAGAGTCCTGTCACAAGAACAAAGAGAAAATGACCCCAGTTGAGGAAGAGTTGTCTCTTTCGTGGAGGAGGGAAAGCCTTCTACTGTCTCATCAAAATCCACCATGGAGATTGAGAACTTTCCTTTCTCCTGATCCTCCCCCAGGAAGATGCTGCAAGTCAGGAGCTTCTGCAGACAACCCTGGTGGCCTCCCCCTCACCCTCGGCTAGACGGCTCCTCAAGGGCCATAAGTGAGATGGACAGACGACAGAGACAGGCAGAGGGCAATAACCTTCCTACAGCCCTCTGACTGAGCAGCAAAAACAGAGGATATGCAGTTCAACAGTAATTTCAGATAGACAATAAGTCATTTTCTATTGTATGTCCACACTGCTGCCTGCATCTCTATTTTATTTGCTAACCTACTTTCCCCAAATCATGCCACCCGGTGATCATAGAGGTGTCAGCATTTCACTAGCCTCAGAAGAAAAAAAACCAGTGCAACAGCATCAGCCTATGCTCGGGCAGCCCTTTAATAGTGTCAGCATTCCTGGCTCAAGTGCCCTCAGGACTGAGGCGATATTAGCTGGCCCCATGTTCTGCATGGTTCACGCGGCAACTGGATCTTCCACTCTGCAACTAGGTTAAGAACAGGCAGCTAAGGCTCCTGCTGCAAGGCTGGAGGTGGGGCTCCTCAGAAGGCATAGATATGAGGACATTTCAGAACTGCTGGGCCCCAAGTTCCCGCACCTAAGCTATCTTTCTCCACAACTTCCTCCCTTCCTTAGCTGTGAAACTGAGGAGCTAGAGCACTGTTAACTCTGAAGCACTGTTAACTCTGAATCAGTAAAAACCCACCCCGAGAGCAATATTTCTATAGACGCTGGGAGCTGGAACACACTTAACATGCTTCTGTCCTGCCAACTCCTTCTGAGTAAGTGGGCTATTTCTTCTTAATATGAAGTCTCTACATCCATTAGTCATTTTGTCTTAATTTCTGAGGTGCTTTTCAGCCTAAGGTCATAAGGAGGTCAGCAGATGCTCCCAAGGCAATCGTGACTAACTTTCATTTTTTTAGGACGAAAGACTGCGTTACATAGAGTTGAGAGGAGAGCCAAAAGCGATCAGGAAAAAGACTAGTTCCATAGCACTTTCGCTACCGATTAGACTTCCAGAACAATCTTAAGTGATATGTACCTACCGATTGGTAATGAAAAGGACACAGCTACCGACATGAAAGAGAAGAAGGCAGAAATCCTGACTGCTCACTGCCCCTTCCCTAGTGTCCAGCTCTGTCGTTCTGCTGGCCTCACCTGTCTTTCCCTCGGGGCACATGCACGAGAAGGAGGCCACGCGGTCAATGCAGGTGGAGCCCGGCGTGCAGGAGGCGAAGGCACAGTCGTCGATGTTCTCACTGCAGTCGTCTCCACTCCAGCCATTGACACACACGCAGCCGTAGCCTCCGTTGCGGTTGGTACAGGTGCCTCCGTTCTGACAGGCGTTGGGCTGCAGCAGGCACTCGTCCACATCCTCCGTGCAGAACTGTCCTTTGGGGGGAAAGTGCCTTTGATCAGGGCTCATAGGTCTCCAAGAATTAGTACCGTACCCGCCCCCACACATTCTTCACCCTAATGTGACTTGCCTGAAATTAAGGCGAGCAGAACCCACAGCAGATCAGGTTCTCACATGCATTTTAAGGCCACTTTAAGCCATCTAAATTATATTTATTCTAGGGAAGTGATTTAAAGAAAAACATGGGAGTTGCTATCCCTAGAAACTCTGACAACATGAGAATTTAGCCAACCTATCAAAGAGAAGATAAATCTTTAGGATTCTGGACTCAGTTAAATACCTGGGACTATGAATATATAACTGAGAAGGGGGAGAAGAGTCTAAGAGGTGAATAAGGAAAAGAATAATGAGAAGAAGCGTAAATGTCAAAATATTATGGCAGTTGTTCTGTATTTTGATTGTCAATGTCAATAACTGTACCATATGATTCTGTACAATAGTATTGTAAGATGATGTTACCACTGAGGGGACTTGGTAGAGAATATCAATACAGTAGGTCCTTGGGTTACGACAGAGATCCACTCCTATGGCGCGACGTAACGCGGTTTTCACCCTAAGTCTGAACCTACCTACATAAGCACCTACGTCACTCATATGAAGCACATACACAGCAGTAATGAAGGGAAACAGTAAAAAAAATTTACAAGATAACAATTCCTGACCTTTACTTGTGGTAAATAAATAATAAAAAACATAAAGCACATAAGTACATACGTTGAAATGACAGAACTTTTTTTTTTAATAAATAAATGAGAGATGGCGACGTAACCATGAAACGATGTACTTTGAGTCCGACATAACCCAAGGACTGTCTGTACTTATAGCTGCATGTGAAATTACAATGATCTCAAAATAAGAAGCTTAATTTAAACCGAAGGTAAAGACAAGCAAAGGTAGAGAGAGCAGATGAAGGACAATAAAAGCCTTGGTAAAATATGAGTGTGAGAAACAAAGCCAAGATGGTGAGACTGAAGCAAACTGTGCTCAGCCTGAGGTACCCAAGCTTCAAGGGTGCAGATTTGTGGAATAAGACAGAAAGTCGACCCAATATAATAGAAGATGGAAAAGGGTTCAGTATGCTCTGCCTGAAAAAGAGCAAATTGGAGGACGCTAACCATGAGACCATTTGTGGACTTAGTGCAGGTCACTACAATAGCAACGGACAGGGACAATGGCAAAGGCTCGCGGGACCCATGACAAGGAACAAGGGTATGTCTTCATCTTACAAGCCAGGAATTTGTGACTAACAAGCAGTTCAGTGCCAGGCTAGCTGAATTGTATAACAAGTCTTACTGGAGGTCTTTTAATACCAGTTTAGAGAGCTAGCAAAGGAAACTAATATTCAGGTCATTTGAATTCTCGAAAACACAACACAATTAGCTGAAATGAAAAAATCCTGATGATGTCCTTAATTCTCCCCTTGTAAAAGAACTCAATGAATAATTCAAAAAGGTATTCTGATTAAGAGGCCTCTTAATGAAAAAGCACATGACGCTTATACTCAGAAAACGCCAAGGCGAGCCCGAGTCTCCAGAATACCTAATTCAATTGGCTCAAGTATTTTCAGGAAGCCGGCCATGTGCCCAGCTATGTAGCCATCACTGCTGGCAGAAGCTAGGTGTGTCAGAGCTAACCCAACTGATCACCGATTCTTTACTTCCAATATGACACCATTCTTTACACTCATTATTGCATGCATTATTACAAAGCCAACATCACTCTATTCCACTTATTTAATTGCACATCTGTCTCTCATCACTTGGCTGCAAGCAACCTCTCAGTTCAGGAGTGTTGTTTTTTGTGTGTGTATTCCCTGGGACGGCAGGATGGGTGTGTGGGCATCTCTGGAACTCTGTGCTCAGCATTCCCCTTCCGTGCTCCTCTCCTCATCCCCTTCATCTATATAATTCTTGAAGGAGCCACCAAGTCTTTAAATGATCATGCCCTCCTGGGCATAACTGACTGGTAGAGGATGGGTATCTGATACGAGTTACCTATCGCTGTGTCTCTTTCCAAACTTTTGGACTAGGGACCTTTTGCCACATGGACCAAAAGGACGAAGTGGCCAGTCTACAAGAAAAGGAGAGGGGCGAATCAGATGTGCACAGGAGAAGTACATTCCAGTCAATAGTTCCGGTTGTTCCTGAAGCCCAACTGCTCCGAACCCATTCAGGGGCACAACTATTCTGAGAGATGTCCCTTGCAATGGATTCCCCTAATTTCAGATAAGGATCTGTCAGCTGCAACCCATAGTACTAGCTAATACAGAGTGAATGAGTTGCATGAGATGTGTGAGTAAGTTGTGTGAGTAGGTGAGATGTGTGAGTTGCATGGATGAGTGAGGTGTGTGAAATGCATGAGTGAGTTGCACGAACGAGTGAGTTGTGTGAGTGCATGAGTTGTGTGAGTGAGTGCATGCATTGGCAATGACTTCCCCCACGGCAGACGATGCCATTTATTACAGAAAGCTTTGCTCCCTTCCTGTACTGGCAGACATGCTTCCTCAGATACAGACAGATGTGTAAGTGGGATAAAGGTGGGATTTAGAAATAAGTATATGACTGAGAAGTAGGTGAAGAGTTACTGTAACCTGGACATTACTGAGAATCTTGTCTCTTACACTTATGCGAACTTAAATATCTATGCTACCCTAAAACCAAGTGACTTGCTAAATGTGAGCAATTTGGTATTGCAATAATTATGGGTGTGTATTTTTGGCAAAGACTGTAGTTTCTCTATCTTGAAAAGGGACATATATTCATAAATTGTTTTTATTTTATAAGTACTAATAAAATGGAAGAAAGCCATATTTTGGTTTTTATGATTATAGCAAATGTACTAGCTAATATAACATCCTTTTTCATCCATGTGCTTCAAAATTTATTTTACAAAGGAGACTGACCTCTGGCCACTCAGCTGCGATGTACTCTCAAGTTACAAACTGTTTGTCCCTCTAAAACTGTCACATTAAATCCAATATCTCTAAAATGAAGGCTTTAATCTTAAAAAAAAAGGGAAAAATCTGGATATTATTTTTCTTTTTGACTGGCTTTGTGATAATTCTGAGTATAAGACACTGTGTTTAAAAATATCTCATGTATTCCTTATGCATTATAATTCCCAGACACTTAAATATTGTAATAAGACAGACGAGATAAATAAACAGTGCCTGGAATGCAAGTTTGGCACTCTTGGGAGAGGAAACCAAAAGTCATTGATTGCCCACTAGGAAGCAGGCACTGAGCTTGAGCTGCAACAAAAATTATGTCCTTCATGGTTGAGAAATCAGGCTCAGGGAGGTATGGTAACTTGCCTAGTGTGAAGTTTTCTGCCCTCAAGGAGAGTTGGGATTTGGACTAGACCTATCTGACTCTAAAATTCCTAACAAAGACTTGAGATGTGACTCTCACGTATCAAAACCAACTCTTCGTGTCTAAGGTTCCCAAGCACACAAAGTGGTGCGGATGAAGGTGAGGATTCCAATCATCACTCACACAATCTGATTACTGAAAAAACGTAGGAGTGCAAGTCACTATCCAAATAGCAAATGTACTTTTGGGGATAGCTCACTATTTTTTTAATGAGATTGATTTTTGAAGGCTAAATACCATCACTGAACACCTTAGGACTATCTGTCTGTCAGATATGGTTCATTAGAAAAATCAAATCTAGAGCCAAGAGCACACGTGGCGTATAAGAATTTTCTACAGAATGGGTCATTTTTCTCTAAGTTTCAGGCTCATTTCTCCAGAACAACATGCCTTCCCAAGCTCATTTCTGCCAGAATTTTTTCTCTCCTCCTACTTCCAATTCTACCAACCAGTTTTTAAATTCAGAAGGTAGACAATAGTAACTCACGGGGCCACTACAGTTGCTTGTCCAAAAGTTCCCAATGGGACATCTACTAAGACACTGCCCTTCATGTCACCGCCCTCTTGGCACAGGAGGAAACCAATGCAGAAGCCTCCAAATAAGAAAGAAGGCTCAGAAAGGTCAGGTAACTTTCCCAAGGTCATAAACCAGTAAGTGAGAGCACTGCCACTCAAAGCCAGATCAGTCTGACTCGAAATCTACTGCTTTCGACCACAGCACAGTTACGTACCCAGCCCTGGATTTGACCTACAAGATCTACAGACTTGGTCCCTGATCCTCGGGTCCTAGGGCACTTGGAGAGGGCATAGAAGCATGAGACAATTAAAGAACACTCCTTGTTAGAAATGAATACAGGCAGAAGGTCACTGAATATTGAATTAGGAAAATTTCTTGGTGATTATCTGGCGAGACTGGGTGCATTTAGGTTATTCAGCTTTTCCTACTACATCCCGGACTGGAGAGAGGTGCTCACTGAGGGTGATAAGGTTAGGTCTTGAAGACATCAACATGACTAAAATGTATTCTTTGGCTTGGATTTAAAAGGAGAAAGGTTGGCCAGACCGGTGTGGCTCAGTGGTTGAACGTCAACCCATGAACCAGGAGATCATGATTTGATTCTCGGTTAAGGCACATGCCTGGGTTGCGGGCTCAATCCCCAGTAGGGGATGTGCAGGAGGCAGCCGATCATTCCTCTCCCTCTCTACCTTTCCCTTCTCTCTCTGAAATCAATTTAAAAAAAAAAAGCATATATTTAAAAGGAGAAAGGTTGGCCTGGCCAGTTGGTTGGAGCACCGTCCCATATACCGAAAGGCCATAGGTTCCATTCCCGGTCCGGGGACATACAGAAGGCAATCTATTGATGTTCTTGTTCTCCCTCCCTCCCCCTCCTTCTCTTTAAAACCAATGGGCATATCCTGAGATGATGCTTAAAAAATAAAATAAAAGGAGGAAGTCTGGAGCTCGTTTGAAGCTTTGAATTCGACTATGAATTCTAAATTTGATGCAACAAGCAAAGGGAGTTATCATGGGTTCATGGGTGGGGGAAGACAGGATCAAAATTGCCTTTGAAGATTAGTCTGCTCATAGAATACAGGAGGCACTAAAAGCAAATGACTTTCTGTTAATAGGGAGAGAAGGAGAGAGCACCAAGTTATGAGCGACCTAGCACATAAAAGCCGCTGGTGAAGCGGGAGAGCTGGGTCGTTGCCATGCCTGACCACGCTTCTAAGCCTTCAATCCAACAAGTGTCAGCATGTGGCATCATCGGTCTCAGCTCACACAGTTCACTGGCGAACTCCAAAATATGTTGTAGGAGGCTCAGTGAGGCAATGTTTGAGGGCATCAGGGGACCCGCCCCTTAGTAATTTCACCTGCCAGATATTGCAGCTATGGCCATTTAATACTGGGACTAAGGCCCGCCCCATTTTCTGTGTGTAAAAGAAAAAGAAATCACTTGTTTTTAGAAGGTGCCATTTCTGTTGCCACCATGAGTCTGGACTAACTTGGTATGAGATGTCACACTACCAAATCCTTTGCTGACACCTTACATGCTTAGAGCCTCCTGTGGCTACTGATAATTTTCTGGCTGACAGTTTGCCTCATAAATATATCTCAACTTCATATCTTCCCTTCACATATTTCACTCTGGCCATGATGCCTTACTGATGGTACCTTAACATTATCTTCTTTCCTACCCCAGACCCTCTGCATTTCCTGTTCTCTCTACCTCACATATTCTTCCCCTCTTACTTATGTGGCTAATTACTTCTCCTCCTTTGACCTCTCCCGTCACTTAGGGAGATCTCCAAATTCACATCCACCAGGGCAGGGACTGTGTCTGCCATTCACCTCGGTGTACGTGTCATGCACTGTATCAGACACTTGGTGTCAGTGGAGAAGTAGATCTCAGACCTAATCTAACGTGCTCATTTTTACAGATGAGGAAATTAGGACCAGAGAGGTACACTGACTTGTCCACGTCTAGACAGCCAGTTGGAAGAACAATGAGACAAAATAAAAAATGGAAATCGTTAAGTGCGGATGGTAGATCAAGTTAGTCTTCAAAACAGGGAAGGAGATGCTGAGCTGACTGCGGAGGGACAGGGCAGGAGTGAAAAATGGAAGAGCTAAATGCCTCCGCAGTGCTGCTAAGGAGATGACACTACTACTTCCCCATTAGAAACATACGCCTGCTGTGCTGGTTTTATAGGAGTAGGGTCGCTTCCATGCCAAGCTTTTCTTACTGCCCCATCCTACTGTCTGGAAACCATAGGGTCCATCGTGGGTCCAACTGTGGCAGTAAATATGAGAGGACTGTCCTGAAATGGAAACCATGGCCTGGACCGCACTAGCATCAAGCTCTAGCCCAGGGGCCGCGTGAGCTGCAATGCACTGGGATACAAACAGCTTGTTGTGGCTCTCAAGACACCACAAACAAACCATCCATCTGACCTGGAGTCACAAGTGACTGGGAAGTACGAGGAGGAGGGGGAGGCGGCGTGATCACTGAGCCTTAGCACTTTGGGAAGAAGCCCCCTCCCTTCCCAGGCATCTCTCAACTGTGAAGTGTGTGGGAAAAACTTTTATCACATCAGTGGCCCTGCTAAGGGTCAACTCTCATTGCAACAACAATCACCACATGAGAACATATAAAAAAAGAGCTGGGCTGGCCCTTGCCCTGACCCTGCTACCTCCTCTCTTCCGTGGTTAAATCAAGAGAATTCAGTCTCCAGTACACCCTTCAACCAGCAGTTGCCAAGCTCATCTTTCCATTTCAGAGCAGAACATTCTTACAACCTCTGTCCTGCGAGACCTTCTCCTCTAAACACAGTTTTCCATTCCGAAGCTGAAGTGAAAGAACAGAGGACGAGTTGCCCATTCGGCTGCCTGCTGGCACTAAAGCTGGTTGAAGCATTCCGTAAGAACACTGGAGTCCACGGGGTCTGCTTAATGAGAGAATGTGCGTGTGCACAAAGCACTGGTGTATACACAAGACCCGGGTATGCCGTGGGTAAGGGGAGAGTGTAGGGGTGAGGGATACACGTATGGATAAATGCAAGACGCTCAGTGAATGTGAATGTTGCCTCCATTTCTAGATGCCATGACCTTTTCCCAGACTCCTCAAAAGCCTAGTTTCCCTGCAACCTGATCAATAAATTTTCTAAAGAGTTGCTCAGAATATCAACATGTAGAGTGAGATTGTGCATTTTGCCTGTGAAACACATTGATGACTTCCATTCTACTTAGGATGAAATTCTAAATCCTATCCAGGTTTTCTGCCTACCTCTCCAGTCTCTCCCTTTGAAACACCTCTGGCTCTACCATTCTGGTTTCCATCCCCCCCCCCCATTTGTTTATATCTTCCTCTATTTATTCTTTTTAAAATATTTTATTTTATTGATTTCAGAGAGAGGAAGGGAGAGGTAGAAACATCGATGAGAGAGAAACACTAATCGGCTGCCCCCAGCACGCCCCCTCTGGGAATCAAGCTTGCAACCCGGGCATGTGCCCTGACTAGAAATCGAACCAGCAACCTCCTGGTGTTTGGGATGACGTCCAACCAACTGAGCCACATTGGCCTCGATTTTTTTTTCCAATGTCCTATAGTCTTCTGAGTACAGGTCTTTTAGCACCTTGGTTTATTCCTAGGTATCTTATTTTTTGTTGTTGTTGCAATGGTAAATGGGATTGGTTTTTTTTTAGTTTCTCTTTCTAAGAATTTATTATTGGTATATAAAAATGCCATCAATTTCTGAATGTTAATTTTGTATCCTGTTAATTGCTAAAGTTATTGATTAAATCTAGCAGTTTTTTGGGTGGAGTCTTTAGGGTTTTCTATGTACAATATCATGTTATCTGCGAATAATGCCAGTCAGCCCTCTTTGATAAAGGTCCTCCTCTTCCAATTGCTTCCATCTGCTTGAAGGTAAGTAGGCAAAGAATCCATGTTTTCTTAATTCCCTAAAGCTGCTACTGACTTCAACCAATAAACATTCATTCATTAAGCCATTTCTAGGTACAAGACACTGTTAAGCACTTAACTGTCAAATGTAATCCTCTCATACAATGACTCCAGTTTTACGATGTAGTACAAGGCCTGGTCCACACCGGGGAAAGACACTAAAGTATCTCAGAGAGATAAGGAGAGAGATCCCAAAAGAACCCAATTACAGCCCGAAATTTGGAAGAATAAGGGCGGGTCAGAAACAAATGGAAAGGTAATGCCCAATTCGTTCATTCATTCACTTATTCAATAAAGATGTTTATACTATGTGCCAGGCCTGACCTATACATACTGGGGCTATAATGGTGAATAAAACAGTTATGGCTTCTACCCTGCAGAACTTATAGACAAATACAGGTTTACAACCAAACCATTATACAGGGGGCAATAACAGCTCTAATTGGTGCGTGCTGCCTTGGGAACACAGAGTAGGACAACAGAGAAGAACTAAATTCTCCAGTTCAGTTGGTGATAATATGTTTCATTGGCAAACTACAATTATGGGACTAATGGCATCTCATATCAAGGCAGTGTATTTTTTTTTATAATTCATTTTCCTATAGACTACCCCTCCAAGCCACCTAAGTTTGCATGAAAAATAAGAATTTATCATCCAAATATTAACAGTAACGGCAGCATCGGGCTCCATATTCTAAAATCATGATGGTCTCCTGCTTTAACTATTTCTAAAGTTCTTTTACCCATTTGTTTACTGCTATGTAATCCAAACCCAGATCACTCCCTAGTGCCAGAGATTGCACGAGTCTTAAAACAGAGATAAGCACAACAGAGTATCTTGGGAACAGACTCAGAAACATGCCATCTAATGCAACCTAACGTCAGGATAAGCTGCATTATAGCAGAATAAACTTTAAATTACTGAGACACACACACACACACACACACCACACACACACACACACACACACACACACACACACACAGACTTCATATGTTAGCCAGGTGGTGCAAGAGTGTGTATGTGTGTGAGAGTGTGTGTGGGAAGGGGATGAAGTGGAGCGTATTTTAGGCTTAAGGAAGTGTACGTGCATAGGTTTGAAAAAAAGAGAGAACATGGCTCATTGGAGGTAATGAAAAAACCCCTGTGAGATTAAATTACAAGGCATGCATCAAGGAGATATGGCTGCAGGGGGAGTTATATGCAGAGCCTTGGAACTCTATCCAGAGACAAGGAGGACCCACCGAAGTGTTTTAAGCAAAGAAACCACACGATCCATCTGTGTTCAGGAAGCCCACTCTGCTGCTGCGGGGAGAATGGACTGAACTCCATCTCACCCTTGCAGGTCAACAGCAATTTAAAACCCTGAGGGGTTCCAGGGCTCCCGTGGCCACTCTAGCAATGAGAAAGTCAGTGCGTCCGGGCCAATTCCAGATGCAGCAGCACCAAAGAGCATCCAGGCTCAAACGGCGAATGACAAGAAGCGGATGCTGTGCCAAAGCTAGACATTCTGAGAGCCGAGCCCTGGCACAGAGAAGAAAATGGTGCCAAGCTTCGGTCCCCCTGCCAGGAGGCTCATGCTCTGGCTCTCTCCCCGCTCCGTGGGCTGCTGGGCTGTTATTTCAGTTTATGTAAAGACCCCTTCACTTCTCTGCAAGGAAAAACCGCAGCAGGGGTTCCAAAGAGAATCAACCTACTGTTTACAGGCAAGCAGTTACCATGAGCAGAATGAGTAAAATTGAAAAAACAACACCTATTAAAACATTCTGAAATATGAAAGATGTGGAACATACCACTTAAGATGTACAAGAAGGGCATACTTGTGAAAAACATTCACTTCCAGAAACTAATAAATTTAGAAAGAACTGGTTCTGTACTCTCAAGAAATTTAAACACATGTAGGTCTAAAAAGAAATGAAAAATAATATAGGACATCGGACTCTGATGAAAGGAGGCAGGCTGAGAGAAAGGCAGAAATGGAGAGGAACTAGAGTCAATGAGTTTAAATATTATAACAATATAAAATGCAGTTCAAGTAAAAATCAGAATTGGAAGCTACAAAGGACAGAACAATGAAGAAAAAAATCAGTGTTGTGAAGGAAAAGCTTAAGAAATTCTCATAAAATGCTAAGGAAAAAACAGCAAATTATAATAGTGACAGAGAAGATTTCAGCCATGGGGGAGAATGAAGACCCAATGTAAAGGTAATAGGTTCCTGAAAACACAAAAACAAATGAAAAAGACACCATTTTCTGAGGTAAGATCAGACTTAAGTCTGCAGCTCCAAAGGGCTCAAAAAGTACTGAAATAAAACACCTATAACCAATATTGGTTGAAGATTTGATTTGAGAGAGAGGAGACGCAGAGCCTGAGACTGACATGTCTGACACGGAACTTCCCTCTAATACTCACAACAAGAAGCAAAGGAACAATATCTAGAAACTTGATAAGATTAATTTGTGGCCCAATAATTCAATATCTAGACAAGATGCTATTTGTATAAGAAGGCAACTAAAATCCAAAAATCCAAGAGCTCTGAAGATATGCCAACATTTAATTTTTCTGGGGCAAAAAATACTCAAAGATGTACTCATTTAACTGAAAAGAATAAATAAAAATAAATAACTCAGGAATGAAAAGGTTGTGATATGAATGTACTGGTAGTTAACACAAAGCAAGTCACACATAGAACTGTCTAAAACATTATAAATTGCATTATAAAACAATAAAAATATCAAGAATAACTTTTGAAGAATATGTATAAGATTTTAAAATTCAGTACTAATAATACTATATATGAATTTTTAAATGCAGATCATAGAAACAAAATCTGGAGAGTAGAGACAATATTCCTCATCTTGCAGAAAAGGCAATTGGTATAGTTTCATTTTGACATTGAAAAATAGAGAAGTTGATTCAAATCCAAATTTTTCTAAACATGTATACGTTTAGAAATAAAAAGAACACCTCACACCTCTCTCTATTGTCCTCATGGACCATTTCCACTTCCTTAAATGACTTAAGCACATGGCTTTATGTTCTTCTCACTCTTTCCTCTCCCATCTCCCATGAAATCAATATCTGGGTTGGAAACTAATAACGTCATTTGAGCCAAGAGTTCTTAATTTTCTCAACAGACCTCCACATCTACTCCATATCACGAACATACTCACATTCTGGATCTCATTATGTGACATTCACTGTTCCCATTCCAAGATCTCAAACTTGGTACACTCTCTGACTATAACTTCCACCTCCCTCCTTTCCCATTCCCAACCATCATTTCACCTAATTTACCCCCCACTAAAACTTCTAAAAGCCCCTCCCAAAATAACCCAGTTCATTAACCAACCCCTTCTAGCCGTCTTAACTCTTAGTCTAGCCAAGGTTCTACGGTTGGTCACATGAATGAAGTTTCTGTCCCCCATAGCTCGGGCCCTGCAGCTTCCTTTCTCCCCTTTCGAGCTGTACAAAATCTTAAGTGACTATGCCCACTCCTCCCTTTCCTCCTTCCTCAACACCCACTTTTCTTTTTAACCCCTTGCAATCTGGTCTCTTTTTCTCCTTTTATATTGAAACCACATTTTAGAAGATTTCCAATGACTTCAAAAATTCTGATTAACTGTATAATTATCATTCTTATTTGAGTCTTCTGGTTGTCACTCATTCAATAACCACCATTTGTTAAAACCGGACCTGGGAATGCCAGTTCCCAGCCCACCAGAGGCTGAGAGTCTAGTAGGTGAAGCAAACACATAAACCAGGAAGAGGAGTGAAATACGACAGGTGCCACAACAGAGGCATGCAGAGTCGAGTTGAGGGCACAATCTTAAAATGCACCCCAACTCAGTGATGCTATAATGGCGAGCTTCTTCCCAACTCCCACATCCCCTTTTTCTCATCTTCCTTCTTTGTATCCCTTTTCTCATCAGTTTTCTTTAATGCAGACATTTCTCACAATTCAGGTCCCAACCCTCTGTTCTTCTCACTCCACACACTTTCCCTTACAGACTTGATACATTCCCAAGGCAACCAAAAACAAGACTCAAAATTTAAGTCCCTGCCTAGCCCCTACTTCTGCTCTGACCTCCTGTGTCTTTCTGCTGAATGCTTTTCACTTGGAAAACTCACCTCAAACTCACCATCATCTCTAGCCTATTTCTCTGTCAACAGTCCCCACAGGTTCCTATTACTCAGATTCAAAACAGAAGTTAACTCTTCTCAATCTACCCCCTCATTCAATGGAGAACTTAGATGGTCCCCAATTCCTGTCCATCTTTCTTTCAAAGTCACGTCTATTCGTACTTTCTAACTCCCACTGTGGTTATGTAGACTATTTCTTTCTAGGCAGTTGACCCTTCTTTAAAGATAGAAAATGATGTCTTTCTTCATGTCTCTACGGCATCCAGCACAGTATATTTGAATTAGTCATTCAATAAATATCTGTTACTGAAGCTACCTTATGACCATTCAGTGGGGCCTTTAAAAGCCATGAAGTGAAACTGGGCCTTGCCTGGAATATAGCCAAAGCCAGACACTGCGTCACGGACGAGGGCAGAAAATTCCCTCCTGGTCTCCCCTCCTGCATTTCGTGGGGGCTATACTAACCCCCTACCCCTGTCCCCACCAACACAACCACTAATCAGCTCTGGGGTGAGGGTGCTTCAGGCCAGCACTCTGGCAGTCTGCCCAACTGACAGTGAACTGAAATTGGGTTGGGGAAGAAGAATTCCAGAAAGCAGGCTTATTATCAAGGCCTCGCAACCAAGTTGACAGCAGAGAAACTGAAATGGGAGCTGCATTTTCCAATTCCCCATGCAGAAAGTGAAGGAGAAAACATCTATAGGCCCAGATGTAATTACATCGTTTCCACTCTCAACCAGAAAGAGCAGAAAAGTGGCTGTGAGGGAAGTCTCCTCAGAGCATAGCTGGTCACCAACCAGAGGCCGGACTGGAATGGGAATATTCAGTTCAAAATGAAAATACCACCATGAAGAGACTCCACTTCCTGCCAGAAGGAGCTCACGCAGCACCTCTGGTGGTATGTTCCTCGCTGATTCATGCCAAAAACTTTTACTGAAATTGGAGCAACCAACAGCAAAGGGAGTCTGAGCCAACGTTCAGGCTCGTCGTGTTATAAAGGAGCTGAGAGACAATGTGGTCGGTTTTATTAGACTCATGTCCCACCTAACGTCCATTGTTCACTTCTGCTCCGTGTCCCAGAGCTCTATTCCAAGCCCACGCTGAAATTACATTTCTGGGTTAATAACCAGGACAGGAAAATAAATCACGTCTGCCCTAGGAGTGAACCCAAAACCAAAAGCTGCCAGAGAGGAATTTGTGAGTGGAGTTTAGAGGCAACTTTAATTCTGAAGGAAATGAACCTTTAAAAAGAAAATCCAAATAGCAATCTACGTAGACAAAACATTCATCTGCACTGCCTCAGTTAATTTGGGGGCCTTTCATAACTTTTGTTTTCTTAGGTGGCTATCTGCCAGAGCAAAACTTCTCTCATAAGATGGCAGATGGCTTGGGGCCAGATACAGTAACAGTAAAAACACGTGTGCCCGGGCTTCGTCCGATCCTCCGGTGTACTTCCATTTCGTAAAGGGAACTAACTCCATCACAATCTACCAATAAAAAACTAAATCATTTGTCCAATTCCATTTCTTTCTTCTGCCTGGGTTTTAGCTTGGCCAGAAGGGTGGTAGCTTTTGAGGGCATCAACGAATACTAGTCTAGAGAGTCACACCAAGTGAAAAGGTTCTGTGATGGGCTAGAGATCAGTTCTGCACACCAGTGATGTGGGAAGCACACCAGAGCATGGCCACCATGCTTTTTTCCAGTGAGGCCAACACAAGGCCCCTCTACAGACAATTACAAGCCCACCTCTACCTACCAGGATCAAAGAGGATACATCTACCCAGTAGCAGCAATGGTAACACCAAAGAACATCTTTGCCGCTAAAGTAGCGTGGTCCAATAGAAATGTCTCAGAGACAAAGATGTAATTTTTTAAAACATATTTTTATTGATTTCAGAGAGGAAGGGAGAGGGAGAGAGAGCTAGAAACATCAATGATGAGAATCATCAATTGGCTGCCTCCTGCATGCCCCTCACTGGGGATCAAGCCCGCAACCGGGCATGTGGCCCTGATTGGAATCGAACCCAGGACCCTTCAGTCCGCAGGCCAACGCTCTATCCACTGAGCCAAACCGGCTAGGACCACAGATGTAATTTTAAATTTTCTGGTGGCACTTAAAAAGGGCAAAAGAAACTGGTAAAATTAACTTCAATATTATATTTTATCTAACTCTGTGTATCTAAAACATCATTTTAGCATCTAATCAATACGTAAAACATTATTAATGAGACATTTTACTTTAAAAAAAAATCAGGTATTGTTCAGTTGTGGCACAATAGGTGTGTCTAGTGGCTACCATATCAAACAGCAGAATTCAGAATGTTTTACAAGATAATTGTTTGGTGAGTATAAACTCAAAAAGCTTTTTATTGCACCATTCATTCACCCAATACCCCAATAAAGTAACTAAGAGATATCAGTTCCATGGTTGACAAATAAAGACTTCAAAAAAAAAAAAAAGCGGGTGGGGGGGCCGTGGGGGGAAGCTGACACATTTACCTGAAATCAAACCATAAACACACTTGGAAAAACTCTGGTCATGTGAAGCCTGAAATTTGCTATAGAAGGCTAAGCCTTCCATGTTTGTGCACATCCAACACAGGCTCTTCTCATTAAAAACATGGCAGATTCCCAAATCTCCACTTATTTCAAATTGATACCTAGTTTTTTCAGCTCCACAATCCCATCCATTCTTTTTCAGATAGCTGGCAACTTCATTCCCTCTCCTAGAAACCTACTCCAACCCTTCCTTTTCTATTTTGTCAAAAGCCAGACGAAACAGTTCACGCTTAAACTCTACAGCTGGAAATTATAAGGGAATTCTGAACGAAGTTGTAATAAAGCTTTTAGGTATAATGAAAAGACCACCAGACTAAATAGTAAACATTCACTTAATATTAATTTCGAATCTCAAAGTAACAGGTAAACTTTTAAAAAGGAAAAACACAGAGTTAAAGCACCATATCCTAGAATAATATAACTATAAATTGTACTTTCAATCAATTAAAAAGAATCAAAGTTCTTAAAAACAAAAAAAATTTCAAAAAGACCACCCATAGAGTAAATTTGCATAGGAAAAGGATCACAGATTGAGCACAGACTTGGTTCAACTTCTAGCCGAACCACTATGTGCCTTGAGTAAATGTTTAGCTCTTCTGAGACCCATGATCATCTGTAAAAAGGATATTTCATAAACTCTACCCCTCATACAGTTACTGCAAAGCTTACACAAAATAAAACACTGTAATCAGCACTTATTGGGGTGCTAATAAATAATAAACATCAGTTAACTCCCAGCCCCCGGCCCCAGTCATTTCTTTAGGTTGTATAAAGCAGAACATACTAATACAGGGCTGAGGCCAGGAAGGACTTCATTCATATGAAGTGGAAGAACCTTGGACTTTATCCTGTTGGTGGGGAGGAGAGCAAACAACAAGGTTGTCATTGGAAACCAAAGAATTGGGAGGAGTGACATAGAGGAAGGAAAACTGTGGCAAGAAACCAAAGGAAGGGGGTCACTTTATACGGCAGCAGATCAAAATAAATAAATATTACCACACTGGATTTACCCATCATGTCTGCCATCTTTTCTAGAAATACAAGAACACATGGAGAAAGAAACATCTTACAAGGACCTTCACAGAAAAGAGGAATTTATTAAACATCCTGGGGTAAGAAATGTTGGTAAATTATCATTTCACTGGGAAAACGTGCCCCATGATTGGGTTTTCCTATTTCATATCAAAGCAGGAAACTAACTGAGTGTGGTATCAAAGAAAAACCAGTAACGAAATCACAATATCATTTCATCTTCACTGTTCGGAGCTTAGAACCACACGGAGCCCTTCTCCTCTCCCCCAGAGCAAGGGAGAGAAGAGAATGGGGCCAAGTCCCTAACCAGCATCTCATCCCACCCAACACCACTGCAAGGGACATTAAAAAGAGAAAAATTCAAATCTTTCCCGTTATTGTCATGTAATTAACTTCATAGTAATTTTTTAAGGTGAAAATAAATGGCCTTTGAAAAATCTACCAGAGAAATGGCAAAAGCTAAAGAGAGAAGACAGAAAGAGCAGGGGTTTGGGAGTGAAGGCGTAGGATCAAGACACCAAGTAGAAATTCTAGGGGAAATCCAATTCTAGGAAGCCCAGTGGGAAAGTATTACAAGTGGACAGTTTGGGGATTAAAAGCAGAAATGTGTGCCTTTCCAGAAAATCGTGTTATTGAAGTTTTAAACCCTTTTAACCTTTTTTTTACTCATAGTCTACAGCTCAAAAAAGTACTCTAAATAATTAGCTGCCACAGATAAGGGAAAGCAATTCTTAGCACTAAATACCAGGTAGGCTTGGCGGCAATCCAACATCAAGACTTCTTTGCCGGGCACCATCCCTCACGGGTACTGTAGTTTCTTCTTTATATCATAACTTATTCTTGGGTTTCCACATTAACTCAATCAATTTCTCTCAAAAAAGGCTCAGCTCTTAATCACTTAATCAGTTCTTAATTGTCTCCACTTTCAGTTAGATAAATAAACAGAAATGGGATCTGAATGTCTGCAAAAAATCACTTAGCTTTCAAACAGAAGTGGAAAATCTGCCTAAGACAATATCAGAAACTTCCAAGAGGTTTTAAAATTAAGCAAGGCTACTCTTCTAATACTAGTATCAGAGGCAAAAAAATCTATTTTTATCCGATGTGAAAAAAGGATATGAAACAGGGAAAAATGGAAATGTAGATGGGTGTCATAAAAATGTATCAAGAGCACCTGCCCAACCCTTTGCATAATTACAGGACACAACAATAAGATGAGGTGGAGTTCTGTCTGTGAAGAAACAATAAGCTCTGAACTCTTGAGGTCTCTATAACTTGTACTTTTTTTTTAAGTTGGAAGAGGAATATTCTAATAGCCTTTTCATATAATTATGAATATTCTTTGACATGACACCAAAATTTGACAAGTTGTAATTCCTCCCCCTCTCCCCCCCCCGTTTTTATTGAGATATGACTGACATATAACATTGTGTAAGTTTAAGGTACACAATGTGATTATCTGATATACATATATATTGCAAATAATTACCACCATAAGGTTAGTTAACACATCCATTACTTCACATAGCTACCATTTGTGTGTGTGTGTGTGTGTGTGTGTGATAAAAACATTTCTATCTTTACATTTAAGCATGTTCTTTTCCTCTCAGATATTTATTACGCATCTACTATGTTCCAGCGATGTGCTGCTTTTCCCAGATAACCTCTGAGTCCGTCAGTCATGCTCTTCTCTCACAGCTGCCCCAGCAACGAGCACGGTGCTGAGTTCAGAGCCACGCTCAGTAAGTACCTGTGAACACATTCCTTTAAGTGAACACAGGAGAACGTAGATGGTCAGCACAATGACCTAGCACAGAGACCTTGTGAAAGGTGCCCACTTCTACAGCAGCCTGCCTCTGGTTACCAATCCGTGGCCCCGCCTGGCCGATTCACCACACGGTACATACCTGTCCACTGAGGGGGGCAGCGGCAGTTGTAGGTATTGACCCCATCCACACAAACCCCTCCGTTCTGACACCGGTGGTTGGGGCAGTCATCAATATTCCGCTCACAGGTGCTGCCTTCAAAACCTGGTGAGAGAGAGCAAGAGAAAACGATGAACTCTCTGAAGAAGAATTGATCTCTCTTCTCCCGTAGGACAGGGTCATCGAACAGCCCTACTTCACTATTTCAGTTCAGCAGCCAGCAGCTGCTCAACCCAGGACTCACTCCATTAACAAAAGTCCCCAATCTTCTGCCTTCTCTTGCCTCCAGCATAGCTAGACAGTTGGAGTGACTCATTATGCCAATGGCATGCTTTCGCAGTTACCTCATAAGTATTTCAAAGTGTTTCATGAAATAAAAGCCCAGTGAAGATAAATCTCCACTTGGGACAGCTTTTTACTGGTTCTTAACAAAAGGATATTAGATTTACCCCAGCTCCAAGCTAGATTAATGAGAAGAACAGATAAAAGCTTATCTCATTAGATTTAAATCCCCTCCCCCCCCTTAGGATGATTGTTTGGGAAAACTAGATGGGGATGAAAGGCGTAAGAAAAATACTGAACTTAAAGTCTGAAGATATAAGTCAAGTTCCAACCTCACTACCTATTCGTATAAGCTACTTAACACATGGTAAATTCCTAACTCTGAATCAGCTTCCTCGTCTGTAAAATGAGGCTGACTCCACCTGCCTGGCCTGCTTTTCTAGGTTGTTATAAGTGCCGCATTACAAGCCAAATGCAAAAGAAATATAAAAAGCTATCTTAAAATGGGGTGGCATTCTTACTAATTAAACTTCCCAAACCTTCAAATTCTTCACCCACCTCTCTACATTTATAGCATTGCTTCCTTCCTCTTGATTTTCGCCATTTATGAAAAATGAAACTAGCACCTCAAACTTCACCCCAACTAACCACAGCAATTTATATATTAGGCTTCCCCCCCCCCTCCTTCCTACCAAATCCCTTAACTATTAAAATAGAAGACTACCAGCTTTAAAACGAGAGGATGTTCACTAAGCATTGTCCTACTTGATATATAGTACGACTATGTACTTGGCCTTTTCAAAATGTCCCTTAAGGTTCCTCTCTCACACTCAACACACTTACTGAGTCTTATACGAGGCACTGGGGATATAACAGAGAGTGCAAGAGACAGAGCCCCTGCTTTGGGGGCATTTACAGCCCGGTGGCTGGGAAAGACATCAATCACGCCGTGCTTTGTTCATTATATCACAAGCTACTGTGGTAGTTAGCCTACATCTGCTCTGCTACACTGGAACACCGCTCGTTTCTCTGAATGCAGCGGCAGTCATGTGCGTGAGTACAGACCAAGTGGCCACAGTGATTTCCCAGAGACCAAAGGAAATCAGCTCAGAGAAGATGGGGAGGAATGAAAGCCTGACTGAAGAGAATTCTGGGCCTCTCTGAATTTGGTACTCAGGCCATTCAAGCAGATGAATCACGAAGTAAGCTTGAGAAAGACTATGAAAATTTTTATAGACTCAGATTTGTAAAAATGTATCATGTTACTCATATATCTGTTTAATTCCTATGAACATCTTACAAACAGGCTGAGTCAGAAAATGTTACGATAAAGCGAGGGCAGATCTGCACATCTGCCAAGCAGCAGTTCCTGAACAAGAGCTGAGGTCTGTGTTCCTAGTCCAGTGCTGTTAATGGAAACAGCCTTAAGAGAAGTGAAAGATTCCATTTCAGGGTGTGGGAGGGCCACAGGGCTCCTGGCCCACCACAGCTAGAACTTGTGTGGGCTGGTGAGGTTCTAGAACTGGTAATGGTCCTCCTCCCCCTAGTTTGATCTCTCTGGTGACTAAGACTAAATATTATTGACTAGGGTGTCAGTGAGATGTAACCAAACTATAAGGATTGGAAACTGGGACCCTGGATTCATACAAGCCAATGCTACAACTAACTGAATTCACCAACCACAGACAAATTAAGAAAGCAGAAGCATTTCAGCATAACCACAACATATAAGAAAGAAAATGTTCTCTTTGTATGACTGACTGACTGTTTTTGAGGTAGTTCTTCTCTGCCAACAGGTAGAAGAAGAGAGGTGAAGAGAAATTCATGGTTAAAGTGTGCCCTCTGAGGCCAAATTGCCTAAGTCCCCTCTCCTCCCTGCCATGCAATACCCGAGTGAACAGAAAAATACTAAACCTTTCCTCTCTGGGGGAATTAATAGGACCTACCTCAAAGGGATGTTGTAAAGATTAAATGAGTTAGATATTTAAAAAAACCTTAATTCAATAAATGGTGCTGGAACAATTAAATATCGACATGCAAAAGAATAAAGTTGGACCCCTTCCTCACACCATGCACAAAAATTAACTCAGAATGTAAGAGTCAAAATTATAAAACTCTTAGAAGAAAACTCAGGAGTAAATCTCTGTGACTTGGATTAGGTAAAGCTTTCTTAAATATGACCAAAAGCACAAGCAAACGAAAACAGTGTGAGTGTCACCAAAATTAAAAACATTTTGGCTTCAAAGGAAACCATCAAGAATGTGAAAAGACAGCCTACAGAATGAGAAAAAATATTTGCAAATCATATATCTGATTTGTATCTAGGATATATTAAAAACATATATATAATGAAAATACAACATATAATAAATAATATACATATATACAATATAAAATAAATAATAAAATATACAATAATAAAAAGACAACCCAATTACAAATGGGTAAAGGATCTGAATAAACATTTCTCCAAAGATGATATACAAATGGCTGATAAGCACATGAAAAGATGCTTGACATCATCAGCCATCAGGAAAATGCAAATCAAAACCACAGTGTGATATTACTTCACACCCACTAGGATGGTGATAATAAAAAAGATAGATAATAAGTGTTGGTGAGGATGTGGAGAAACTGGGAAACCTCATACACTGTTGGTTAAAATGTAAAATAGTGCAGCCACTTTAGAATAAGCCTGGTAGTTTCTGAAAAGGTTAAATAGTTACCATATCACCTAGTAATTCTTCTCCTAAGTATATATCCAAGAAAAATAAAAACATATATTCACACAAAAACTTGTGCAAGAATGTTCACAGCTGTATTATTCAATGGAATATTATTCAGCCATGAAAAGGAATGAAGTATTGATACCTCCAACAGCATGGATGAACTTTGAAACCATCGAGTGAAAGAAGCAAATCACAAATGACCACATATTATGTGTTTCTATTTATATAAAATGTCCATAACAGGCAAATCTATAGAGACAGAAATTAGATTAATAGTTGCCTAATGCTGGGAGGGAGTTTCGGGGATAGGGAATGACTACTAATGGGTACAGGATTTCCTTTGGAGTGATAAAGTTGACTATGGTGATGGTTACACATATCTGTGAATTAACTAAATACAACTGAATTTTATATTTTAAAAGAGCACATTATACAGTATTCAAATTATATCTCAAAAAAGCTCTTATATTGAGAAAAGCACTTAAAACAATACCTGATGCATAATAAGTGTTCTACATTTATTAGCTATTACTGTTAATCAGTGGGATCAAAGCATCCCTTGGAGGTTATACACTCTAATCCTCTTATGTTACAGATGAAGGAGCCGAGGGACACACGCCAAGTTTGCATGACTAGTAGGTAGGAGTCTGTACTGCATTAAGAACTTCACCCAGTTTTGATCAGTACGTTCTCGGGACCTTTGAGTTCTCTTTCAACAATCTGAAAAACCGACCTTGGGTCAAAAGTTCCCACGTCTGAGAAAAACTCAAGCCAAACCAGTTCTCCAAAGTTAAGACAGAATTTATGCTTTAAAAATAGAGACACAGAACTCCTTTTGGAAACAGCTAGCAAATTCTTGTAAGGAAGCCTACGCCACGGGGGTGGGTCAGGCTTGTATGAATAAGTTACAGTGCAATCACTTCTGAAAACTATATTTTAAGGTTTTAAGGGAAAGGGAAACAGACGCGTCTCGGACCTGTGTGTGGGATGGGTGTAGCAGACTTACAGAGAGGCTCCCATGACCGTACGAAAAGGAATCTACTGCTGAAAGCCAATTCACGTCCTTAAAAGGCCACAAGGAGAGAAATTAAACTTAGAAGGAACGTTTTAAGGCTGTGCTGTTATAAAACTGTGGGCCATGTAGCTGATAAATAATGACAGTGAGGGTGGGGAGCAGAAGAGAGTCGTTTGAACTTGTCACCCCACACAGAGAACAGCATCCCTCAAGAGAGCATCCGTAGCTTTCCATTTTCAGACGCCGGGAGGTGTGAGGGTGGAAAGGCTGGGTGGAGAGGCACAAAGAAGAAGGTGAGATGGCCGGCCAGGGCTCTCAGGCCAGGCTGAAAGTCATCAGGAAAAGTGTGAGGAAAAACCCAGGGATACCAGGAATGGTGGGGACAAAGGCAAAAAGGTAAACGTCTACAAGTCTATCTCTCCCCCACCCCTGGAAAGAAAGCCTGTCACAAAAGCAACTGGTCCCATTTTCTTAGCACACATCTCTCATCCTCTGAATGAGCCCTGATAAACTCACTGACCTCCATGACTGGCCCATGTATCCTCTGGCCACTCCACCCACCCAGGCTGCACCTCGCTTTGGGATTCCCCTAATGCTTTCCACTTTCCTTTCTAACTTTATCACCAAGGAAGCCACAGAAATGAATAAGGGGATTCAAAAGAAATAAAGTCAGTACATATTTTAACATTATATAATACTAGAGGCCCGGTGCATGAAATTTGTGCACAGGTAGAGTCTCTAGGCCTGACCAGCCATCAGGGCCAATCAGGTTCCCCGCCTCCCCAACTCCTCCTTCCCTCGCTCCCTCAGTGCCCCGCCACTGCTGGTCGCCCGCCATGTTCTGTGCTGCCTCCTGGTGGTCAGCGCATGTCATAGCAATCGATCAAACTCCTGGTCTCCCGGTTGAACTCCCGATGGGATAATTTGCATATTAGCTTTTTATTATATAGGATAGGAATTCTCTTCTCTACCACATTCAGTTCACTGACTTGTCAAATATTCATTGAGTCTCAATTTTGTAGCAGGCACTAAGTTAGGTGCCAGGGAAAATGTTAGAACAAGAGTGTCTATTGGAAAAGATAACACAAATAATCTGCTGGAGGTACACAGGTTGCCAAAGGTCTCTGGAGGGTCTCAATCCGCAAGGGGGCAGGGAACATAGAAGGCATTTCAGTGAAATAGGTGCCTTTGACGCATTATAAAGAATGAGTTCTAGCCCAGCTGGTGTGGCTCAGTGGTTGAGCATCGACCTATGAACCAGGAGGTCACAGTCTGATTCCCGGTCAGGTCACATGCCCAGGTTGCAGGCTCCATCCCCAGTGTGGGGTGTGCAGGAGGCAGCCGATCAATGATTCTCATCATTGATGTTTCTATCTCTTTCCCTCTCCCTTCCACTCTGAAATCAATTTAAAAAGAAAAGAAAAGAATGAGTTCTATATAAAAAGGTGGGTGGGAGGAGAAGGTGACAGAACGCTGGGGAGACGGCATGGGCAAAACCACGGAGCGAGCGTGGGAGAACAGGAAACACTTCCAGGAATATCGAGGAAAACTGGCCTCGGGGCCCGAGTCAAAGGCGCTAAAATGCTGCGCCCTGAAAAGTGGCATGAGCAGACTTCTGCATCTGCTCCAGAGAAACCTGCCAGGATGTGACTACTGCGATGCCCAGGAGAACGTCACGTGCCCCTGCGAGAATGCGGGAGGAATTCCTGCCAACAGTTTTTAAGCTCAGCAACAGCAGAGCAGACACAAAGCCACGAAATGTGTGTAAGCTTATTTCAATGATATGGGGATATGACACATAATCGCCCTGTGAAGTAGAGGGGTGGTTTACAAAGGATACATGTTCATTGATTGGAGAGGACAGATCAGACAGCTTTTTATGAAGTTAAAAAAAAGTCACAGAGGAATAAAAAGGTGTGGGAGAGAAAGACAGAGGGAAAGAACCTTTAAGACTGTTCGATCCAGCTGTGAAGCCACAAGGCACAGCCAAGAGGTTCAAACAACCCGCTGCTTTCTGGCTACCTGTGTGACTTCTTTAAATGTCCACAAACACCAAACCAGCCTAACTCATTCTCTCCCTGCTAGTTGGCCCTAACCCCAAAATACTGGGAGTCAGTGACTCAATCATTTATTTTCCATTTTGTTCTTATGTTAAAATTACTCTGGCAGAGTGCCCTCCCCAGGGCATCTACTAAATACCTGATGGTAGCTCATGAAGATTTGGATGAACGGTTGCTGATCCAAGGAGAAGGCAAACTATGGTTCCTTGGTTTACGTCTATTAGTTCCCTCTTGAATATATTATTTTTCCTTCCCTCTACAGAGAAATACTTCTTTGTCACACAAGATGAGTCATTTCTGCAGTTTTAATTCTCCCCCCAGGAGTCTTACAATAATACCAAAACCAACTCACTGAAACAATAGTGCCCTTTGCAGGCAAGAACTATAATTAAACCATTCCAATATAATCACTAACTTATGTGGGGTTCACTGACTTTCAGAGTGAAGAGCACTCTAAACTTCTTCTTCTCCAGGGTTAGAGAGCCCAAGAACAAGAGGAGGAGCCAAACAAAGTCTAAGATGCAAGATACCAGCAAGAAAACGGTAAGACCAAAGTTACATGCCCAATACTGTGAATTACACTGAACGCAGTAAGTAGCTATGGGCCTGTTATGTACCTGGCACTGTTTTTAGGTGTGTGGGATGCATCACTAACAAAAACAAAGACCCAGCTTTCACTCGGGAGAGGGGAGGAGGGAGCAGAATTTGGAAAAGACAGACAATAAACAATAGACATATGAAGTAAACGATATATTATACAGTGAGAAGATGATAAGTGTTACAGAAAAAGAAAAGAAAAAAGTAGACATGGGCCAGTAATGGAGGGGACTTGGGGGATGGTTACCATTTGAAATTGGTGATCATTGGATGTGCAAAGATGTGCGCTGGGCGGGGAGCAGCCACCTGGAGGTCACGGGATCCCTTCACAAGCTGCTCTGCCTCCTGCTGACTTGGCTTTCCCCCAGTTTTAGAAGTGGAATATTGATTCTCCTCAAATAACGGGGTTACATCGAGATAGTGATTATTACTTTAAGTAACATTTTAGTCATTTAGAGTAATGTGGAGGGCAATGGAGGGAAGGGCAAGGAGAATGGTACTGCATTTATTAAAAAAAAAAACTTTCTAAAAGAAAATTATCTTCCAGGCACTATTTCCCATGTGGAAATAAAGCTAATATTTTCTACACTCCACCTGGGACATAAAAACGACCAATGTAAAAATCTTACAGTGTAAAAACCTATTTATTCACAGTGTTACTGCATCATCTATTGTTTTGCCTTCTTTTTTAACTTTCTTCTATACATCGTCCAAGCTGATGTCATCTGTTTCATAGAACACGGGATCCTGAAAGGCAAGAACTAGTCTACCTGACTGTTTTTAAATGTCTGCAAGATGTCATACATACGCTGATAGGTGACAAATACTAGTCATTCACAACCAGAGGTATCTCTTTTTTCTTATAACATGAATCTACTTTCCTTTTTATCTCGAATGCCTCAAAGCATTTAACAAACGTTTCACACATATTCTAAGCGCCATCAGGGGGAGGCGAGCAGTGCGGGGTGATGCAGCCAGATGCAGAAGCGCAGGCTTTGGAAAGAGCCTACCTGGGTTGCAGGACTCAGCCTGACCCCGTGTCAGCTGTGCACCTTTGGGTAAGTCACTTGACATCTCCAAATTGCGTTACTTCACCTGGGAAAACTGGAAAAATCATACCTGTCCCCACGGTTTTGTGTAAATAAGCTAATGGATGCAAAGAACCTGGCACAGTGGCTGGCTCATAAAAGGCATTCAATACGTTACTTTGCTCTGCGACAGATTCTTCTGCAACTCGCGCACAGCGCGGCCAAAACAGTGAAACTCACAAGAACATTATAACTATGGTGACCACTACTTGTTTACCTTCTGGCTATAAAATAAAGGCTC